>NC_133771.1:38312423-38377992 GCF_003597395.2 Chelonoidis abingdonii | reverse complement strand
GCCCTGAACCTACCCCAGAGAAGAGAAAGTGCGAGTCCCAGCAGAACAGTACCGGCAATTTGCCACACAGCGTATTATTATTTTACAGTGCAAGGCCTTTTTTTTTTTTTTTAAAGCTGTGATGTGTGTGGTAGGTAGTCATTCCATAAAAGGCAACTCTGGCTATCATGCAGCCAGCCAATCCTTGCATGAAGTTAAACAACAGGAATAAATCAATTAGCCCAGAGAACTTCAAATCTAATTTAATCCTTCCCAAAATACAGCCAGAAAGTCTTTGAAACCCTCATTACTAAAGTTGGCAGTTAACTCTGTTGAACCCTGGCAGTACTCCAGCTTGGCCGCAGACAAAGACATTTATGGAAGCAAAAGCTTCTAAGCAAGACTCCATCTATTTTACAAATCATGACAAGTTACCAAAAGAAAGAGACTCAGTGATGAACACAAAAGCACTCTAATAGAATTAAATATTAAACAAACAATTTGTCCCCTATATTTGAGTCTTTATTTTTGTGTATGTATTACTGTAGTGAAGGGATGAAGTTTGTTAATGTTCTTATGAACTCTGCTATTATTAAAGGTTCTCTTGGAGGAGTAGGTTCTCCCCTTTTACATATTTATTTATTAACTTGCCCTCTACTGAAGTTCAAGCACTTGGTCCCTATTAGATTATGAAGAGAAATCGAGTACATCTGTGAAGAAAACCACAAGTCAGACATATAATTAACTAGATCAGGGTATCCCAAAACTTTGCCACACCAGTTCTTTCCTAAGGTGAAGACAAAATACACTATTCAGAAATGGATGCATTTTAAAGGAGGATGGTTGAATATTCTCTGTCAACAATTATTTTTGCGGGGGGGGGGGAAGCATATTTTAGTGGCATATTAGTTTGGCTTCTTTGTGTCTTCGTTTCAATTTGACGCTCCAAGTCTACACTGTATAAGAAGGGATAACCAACTGGCAGCCTAATGGATTCTAAATTGCTCATCCCTCCGCATAACCACCTTCTCCAAATGTCTAGGAGCAAAGATGGGCCTTGCAGTATGACCTGAAGGATAACAAATCCAGGCTCTGGTGGACCAAAAGGGGACTGAATTCCAGAGCTGAGGGAGTTTCATATAAAACACTCTGCAAACGGCTACCTCCTACTTTTCATTCATGAAATATTATATATTTAATACACGTTTTATATACACACTCATCTATTTATAGGGAGCCTCAGTTCATCTCAGCTGTGATAGTATTGCCCAACAGGATCATGTGAAGCTCACATTTGGCTTTGACAGTATAGTACCCTATATCTCGAGGTGGCCAACCTGTGGCTCCTTGTATAGGCACCGACTCCGGGGCTGAAGCTACAGGTGACAACTTTCCAGTGTGCTGGGGGGTGCTCACTGCTCAACCCCTGGCTCTGCCACAGGCCCTGACCCCACTCCACCCCTTCCCGCCCCCTCCTCTGAGCCTGCTATGCCTTCGCTCCCCCCACCCCAAGCCTCCTATATGCCACGAAACAGCTGATTGGGAGTTGTGGGGAGGGAGGGGGAGGAGCTGATCGGCAGGACTGATCGGGAGGTGCTGGGAACAGGGGAGCTCATGGGGGGCTGCTGACATATTATTGTGGCTCTTTGGCAATGTACATTGGTAAATTCTGACTCCTTCTCTGGCTCAGGTTGGCCACCTCCGCTATATCTAATCCAAAATATATGAAAAAAGCCAAGTTAGAAACAGAACCAGAAAACCCTTATATAGATACTACCTGCTGCTTCCATTACTTCAAGTAGCTTCAATAACCTGCGGCTAATAAGCAAGAAGGAGAGGTTACTCACCTTGTGCAGTAACTAGAGTTCTTTGACAGATATGTCCTTATGGACGCTCCACTTCAGGTGCCCATGAGCTTCCTTTATCTTTGATCAGAGATTTTTAGTAGTGGTGCCCATTTGGTCCATGCATGCAGCCCATATATGTTCATGCCCTGTAGCAAGGATATATAGAGCTCCATGGATGATCATCACCCAGTTCCTTCTCTACCATGAAGCCCCACAGAAGAAAATCTGAAGTAGAGAGAAAGGAAAGTCCCATAGGAACACACATCTCAAAGAACTCCAGTTAAAGCAAAAGCTGAATAACCTCTCCTTCTTCTTTGAGTAGTATCCCTATGGGTACTCCATTTCAGGTGACTCCCAAGCAGTATCCCCACAAAGAAGATGGAGCTTTGGAACAGAGTCTAATATAGAAAACAGAACTGTATTGCCAGCCACAGCATCGACTCTAGAGACATGTAGTAAGGCAAATTACTTGGAAAAAGTGTGAATGGAAGTCCAGGTAGTCACCTTGCAAATCTCATTAAATGGATCATTCTTGAATGCCTTGGAAGTAGACTGCAGCCTTCTAAAATGAGTTAGCAGTCTAGAAGAAGGTTGAGTTTTCATAGATTCCTAGAGTGTAAGTTCAGAAGTTACCATTGTGATCCTCTAGGCCAGTGACTCTCAAACTTTTTTTACTAGTGACCCTTTTCACAAAGCAAGTCTCTGAGCGTGACCCCCCCCATATAAATTAAAAACACTTTTAAATATATTTAACACCATTATAAATGCTGGCGGCAAAGTGGGGTTTGGGTGTAGAGGTTGACAGCTCATGACCCGCCATGTAACAACTTCACGAACCCTGAGGGGTCCCAACCCCCAGTTTGAGAACCCTTGCTCTAGTCTGTGATGGAGAATCCACCACAACCCTTTGGTAAATTGTTCCAATGATTGATTATTCACACCATTAAAAATTTACACCTTATTTCCAGTCTGATTTTGTCTAGCTTCAACTTCCAGCCACTGGATTGTGTCATATCTTTCTCTGCTAGATTCAAGAGCCCATTATTAAATATGTGTTCCCTGTTAAGGTACTTATAGACTTAATCTTCTCTTTGTGAAGCTACATAAATTGAGCTTCTTGAGTCTGTTACAATAAGGCACGTTTTCCAATCCTTTAATCATTCCTCACAGAATCAGAACATGAAATGATACAACCAGAGATCTATCTTGAAAGTCTCTGGGCAGATTGTGGATCCCTCTGCAACTGAAACAAACAGCCTGGGAGATGTTCTGAATGGTTTGGTTCTTTCCAAATAAAAGGCTAATGCCCTTCAGACATCCAGGATATGGAAGGCAGCTTCCTGCCTAGTCTGATGCGGTTTTGGAAAAAAAATTGGGAGATGAATGGACTGGTTAATATGAAATTCAGAGGATACATTAGGTAGACACTTAGGATGTGGTCATAAAGAGACCTTTTCCCTGAAGAACACTGTAAATGGGGGTGGGATGTGTTATTAAAGCTCCCAGTTCACAAACCCTTCTGGCAGAAATGATGGTCACCAAGAAAGCAGTTTTCATTGATAGGTGAAGCAATGAACATGTGGCTAGTGGCTCAACGGGATGTTTCATAAGACAATTAATGACAAATTTCAAGTCCCAAACTGGAGTAGGTCCTCTAATTTGTGGAAAAAGATTAACCAGGCATGTGAGAAATTTGATGTAGTGGGATAAGCAAAAACCCAAAAACCTTATATCAGTGAATGAAAGGATATTACAGCAACCAAGTGAATCGTGACTAAACTCATAGTAAGACTTAATCCTTTTAATTCTAGCAGATAGTCTAGGTCAGCCAATAGAGGAGCGGACAATAGAAACTTGGCTATGGGTACACCAGAGTTGATAGATCTTCCATGTCTGAAGATAAGCGTGATGCTTGGACTCCTTTCTGCTGTTTAATACCACCTTTTGCACTACTGTTGAATATAAAGTCTCTAACCCAGAGACTATAAAGTCTGCAGGATCTCCAGAGACTGGGGTGAAGTATTTTACCTGCCTCCTGAGACAAAAGATGGGGCTGAGTGGAATTTGCAGTAGAGCGTGAGAAGCAAGTTGAATGAGATAAGGATACCAAACCAGTCTTGGACATGATGGTGCAATTAAACTGACTTTATCTTTATCCTGCTTGTTCCCATTGAGAACCTTCATGACCAACTGTTTTGGTGGAAATGCATAAAAAAGGTCTTTTGTCCATGAAATGAAGAAGGTATCTTCTAGTTACTAAAGACCAAGCCCCCTTCTCAAGCAAAACCTCTTGAATCTCATATTGGTTGTAGTGGCACAAATGTCCATTTCTGGAAATCCCCAGCTTAGAAATACGCTGTTGAGATCTCGTGAATCCAGCTGCCACTCATAACTCTGGAAAAAGTGTCTGCTGAAATCATCAGCTGGTAAGTAAGAAGCTGAGATGACCATCTGGTTGGTTATGCACCAGTTCCAGAGTTTTATTTCTTCAGCACAAAGTGAGGGGAGCGAGCTCCACTCTGATGATTGATGTAGAACATGAAGGTCATGCTGCCAGTTGTGATCTTGGACTTGTCTCCGATCAGTGGGAGGAAGTGGGAATAAGCGTTCTGAGTGCCCTCAATTTCAGAAGGACCATTTACTTTGGATGGTGTGAGGACAAGATGTGCTTGAAAGAAGGGGACTCCTGCACAGAGTTTGGAGGGATTCTTCCACCAATCGAATGAGTCCAGAATCCAGAGAAACAGAGACCTTTTTGTCGAGACTGTGCTTGTCTGGTATGTAGATTGTCTTGAGCATTCCCTGTAAAGAGCACAGATGCAATCTGGCATGTTGGGTTATGAAGACACATGCTGCCATATGGCAGCTAAGAAAATTCCTTGCTGAAGTGACTTAATTGAATCTTTGCAATAGGATTCTGGAGATTCATAAACATGGTAAGCAAGCCCTGGCTGTCATGGCATCTAGAAAGGCTCCCATAAAATCTATTGGTTGAACCTGAGATCAAAACAGGCTTTTTGAGATTGATATGGAGGCACAGATTGTGAAACAAGGACCTAGCTATTTGTACCACCGATAGGAACTCCTTATAGGATCAGCCCCTGAGAAGCCAGTCTTTGAGATAAGGGAAGACAATTATGCCCAGACAATGTAGATGAGCAGCTACAATTGCCATGATCTGTGAGGCAGAAGAATGGCTGGAAGGACATTCTGTATTAAAAGTGATGATTGTTGACTATAAATAGAACAAATGTCTTGTGAGGGGGTGAATTGCAACATGGAAATATGCGTCTTGCAACTCAAGAGTCAAGATAATCATCTTGATTAACTGTCTTGAGTAACTAAGTCCAAAGCAGATTGTAAAGAGTTGCAAAGAATCTCACAAAACTGGATGACTGGGCAACAAAATGCCAGATGAAATTCTATGTTGATAATGTAAAGTAATGCATATTGGAAAACATAATCCCAACAATACATACAAAATGATGGGATCTAAATTAGCTATTGAACCATTCAACAAAGAGAGCTTGGAGTCATTGTGAATAGTTTTCTGAAAACATCTGCTCAATGTGCAGCCGCAGTCAAAAAAGCTAATAGAATGTTAGGAAGCATTAGGAAAAGGATAGATAATAAGACAGAAAATATCATAATGCCACTGTGTAAACCCATGGTATGCCCACATCTTGAATATTGAATGCAGTTCTGACCACCCCACCTCAAAAATGATATATTAGAATTGGAAAAGGTACAGAAAAAGACAAAAAAAAAAAAGATTGTGTTTGTGGAACAGGTTCCATACGAGGAGAGATTAATAATACTGGGACTTCTCAGCTTGGAAAAGGGGGGGTATGACAGACATCTATGAAATCATGAATGGTGTGGAGAAAGTGAATAAGGAAGTAGTATTTACTCCTTCACATAACACAAAGAACCAGAGATCATCTAATGAAATTAATAGACTGCAGGTTTAAAAGAAACAAAAGGAAGTACTTCTTCACACAATGCACAGTCAACTAGTGGAACTCATTTTCAGAAGATATTGTGAAGGCCAAAACTATAATGGGGTTCAAAGACAAATTAGATACGTTCATGGAGGATAGGTCCATCAACTACTATTAGCTGACATGGTCAAGGATGCAACCCCATGCTCTGGGTAGCCCTAGCCTCTGACTGCCAGAAGCTGGGAGTGGATGACAGGGGATAGATGAGTTGATGATTTCCTGTTCTGTTCATTCCCTTGAAGTACCTGGGTTTGGCTGTTGTCAGAAGACAGGATACTGGACTAGATGGACCATTGGTTTGACCCAGTATGGTCATTCTTATGTTCTAATGAGAACTACAACCCAATCCCCAGAATCTAGAGAAGGAATTATAGCTGCCAGGGCTATCATCTTGAATTTCTTTTGTTTCACATAGTCGTTGAGAGTCTGAGATCTAATATTCATCACATCCCCCATTCTTTTTGGGGACCGAAAGTACTTGGAATAGAATCCCTTTCCCTGTCTGGATGGAACTGGTTCTATGACCCCTAAATATAGAAGAGAGGCAACAGCCTGTCTCACCAATTGACCATGAGATGTGTCCCTGAAGAGGGACAGGGAAAGAGGTGACATGGATGGGGTATCCAGATGTTATGGCCTCAGAAGCCCATTTGTCAGATGTTATGCTCTCTCATTTGGGTTGAAATTCAGAGAAGTAGTTTTCAAAGGGAAAAGGAAGCTGGGATGGTGGAGCAATAATTCCCTGTTGAGCAGGCGGTTGAAACTCTCAACTTATCCATAAAAACTGCCACTTAGAGGATGTACATGGCTGAGATGATGCAGCTCTGATAGTAGCTGGTTTCTTTTTTGAATATTTAGGCCTCTTGGCTGGTGGTTTTAGTGGCCTCTGGAAGTAGACTAATGGGCTGGGCGAGATCTCTGAGAAGCCTGAGAAGTGCTAAACTTTCTTTTATTTGCAGCTATCAAGTCCTTCAAGCTGTAAAGGGAGGCATCAGAAGACTCTGAAAAAAAATTGTGACCTTCAAAAAGGAAAGTCCTCAGCAGTGCTCTGCACTTCCCTAGGGAGTCCCGACATCTGTAGCCAAGATGTATGTCACATCACCATAACAGTGGAAACAGACTGAGCTGCAGTATCTTCTGCATCTAAGGAGGCCTGCAATGATGTTCTTGAATTGCTCACAGTGCTCCACTTGTTAATGTTCAATAAAAATGTTAAATTTGTTATAATTCAGAGTCATATTTTGACAAGAGAACTTATTGATTCGCTATCCTGAATTGTAACGCTGCAGAGGAGTAGCTCTTGTTACTGAAAAGATCAAGACATATCTGGTCCTTATTATATGAGGTGCCACTGGCATTGTACTGCTGCCTGTGTTTGTTCACTGATTGCACAAGCAAGGAATTCAGTGTGTAAATAAAAATTCTGAATCTTTGGATTGGACATAGTAGTTCTTGTTGGAAAACTTGCATGCAGGGGGGTGTCGTAGTGGCAGTTTGAAAGATTGTCTTGGCTGGATGCAGAAAAGCCCTATTAATCGGGAGTGCCACACATTCTGAAGCTGAGGTGTGTAAAATGCCCAAGAATTTATGATGGGAATCCTGGTCTTCCTCAGGGCGAATCTGAAGCATATCTGTGATTAACTTAGTCAACTCCTGGAATTGCCTGTAGTCATCTGATACGGAAGATGGTGGAGGCATTAGAGACTCATCCAGCAATGATAATGAAATATTCATACGAGGTATTACCTCCTTATCAGCCTTTGCCTCTTGTTATTCAAAGGTGTCCTCTGTTGGTTCTGGCTGGTGAGGAGGAAGGGAAGGTATGGGAGAGTGAGAATCACAGGGGTAACTCTGGGCCCAATAAGACCACTGTGGTGGACCAAAAGGCATAGGAGGAGATAGCCACTGTCAGTCATCCTAAAAGATGTCCCACTGAATAAACATGATCTCGCTGAACTGAGAGTTGTGAGTCACAATCAGAATCTCTCCATGGGAGGTGATAAGTGCTCTCCTTGGATGGTAGAAGTTGGTGAATTGGGGTTTTTTGACGAGGTGCTGTCAGTGATCAAGAGGATCTCAGTACTGAGAGATGTGTACAACCTGATAGTAGAGGAGACTCTGGGTAAGAATAGGTCTCTTGAGTACTGGAACACCTGGTACAGGAGGAACAATGAAGCTCGATGTCAATACTAAGGGTGGATATCTGACTATTATGCATGGTAAGATGAGCCTGTGCAAGTGTACTCAGACTGGGCAACCTGGGGTGCTGAAAAACATATCAAGGATACTAAAGAGCCAGATGGTGCCAATCTCTTTGTCATAGAATATATGCTAACAGAGCTGTAATCAGCTGTAGCAGAGGTCTTAGGTAGGTACTGGGCCTTTTTTCACAGAGGCATATCTCTTAGAAGCCTTAGATACCTTCACAGTACTGGACACACCTGACGCCTCAGTAACACTGCTCTTAGGGTCTCAGGTCTCCAGTCACCGAGACCTCTTTAAAGGAGATCTAATAGTTGTGCTCTTTTTGATGGTTGGTACCACAGATGCAGATGTAGATCTCATCCCTCAAAGCTCTCAGTAACCAAAACCTCAAGGAGAATGGGGGTAACGGTTATCTGAAACCTTGTTGCTCTCGATGACTGGGACTCGACAAAGGATGGGATAGCAACAGTCTTACCCATAAAAGTTCTTGGTGACCAGGATCTAGAAGTATATGGGACACTATATACAGGAGCGTTCTTGGTGCTCTGGTCAGAAACTGGTTTCAGGGCTTGATCTACTATGCAGAATTTGAATTTTATCTCCCTATTACTATGGGATCTGCTTTTAGATGAAGAGCAGATTTTACCTATATACTCTCAGGCTGTAACCTGCAAGTGCTTAAGACACTTAGAGTGTCCATTGCTAATCGAGAAGGATTCCTGGCAGGAAGAAAAATGTTTAAAAACAGGCAATCCTGTCATATCCCATAATAAATGTCCAAAAATTATGCCAGAAATATGGAAAAATATAAAGGGAAATCTCAAAACAGCTAACTACTATCTAATGAACACAGCAGAGTGGGAATGCTTGATGCTCTGTCTCAGGCCAAAGCCAACTGAGAAGGAACTGAGGGTGGTTTACCCACACAGACCTATATACTACCGGAAATGAAGATGAGTAGGGTGCATGAGTTGGCTGAAAGGGCATTGCTTCCAAACATCTCTGACCAAAGGCACAGGGAGGTGAATGCATGCCTGAAGCAGAGCACCTAGAGGAATGCTACTCAGAAAAGCGCATTATCTATGCTTCTTTAATTCATCTCTTCAGGTAACTGAAAAAAGTTTGATGAACGCAGAACTCAAGTTCAATTACTGATATTTCTTACAGCAGTTTATTGTAGATTTTGGAATTATGCTTCTGGAATACATTAGTCTTTAATTTTTCCTATTGCATACCTAGTTTTCCCAGAGGTATATTAGTCAAATTCTTGTTTTATAAATATCATCACCTGTATTGTACTAAATGTTTAAGAATCCGGCCATTTTCCAGGTTGATGGTCCTAGGGACTGGCTAGTATCCCTTGAGCACTAGACTTTCACCAAAAGATATGACTAACTAACCCTGATTTCAACAATAACTCATATCCTATGGTGAGAGAACAGGGCTCTAAGCTTGTGGTGAAGACACTAAGAAAATCTATGCTGGAATGGAGGGTGATTCCACAGCTGCTAAGCAGATGGACTGGGTCATGACTCCTGTCTGCATTAAGTCCTAATCCTGCTCACCCCCAAATGCCCTTCTCAGTGACAAACACTTACTCCTGCATGTTCTATCACAGCCCAAAAAGTAACAAAAGGAAAATGGCATGCACTTGTAGCAGAGCCCAGAAGCAGTACTTCCTGGCATGGCATCCACAGAAGCTCAGTGGTGTAGCAGCAGCCAGCTGCTAAGAAGCAGTATGAGCCTGACTACCCATTTGCGGGAGGAAGGAAACCTCTCCTAATTGCAGAAGAGGGAGATAGAAAAAAGTGGCAGTGCACTCATTTTGAAGGGGAAGGAAGACTGAAGGAATTGTGCTGGAATGAGGCATGGGTAGGTGATATGAGGCCTCCAAGTGTCCTTAGTGTCTTGGTGCAATTTACTTAGGGTGAAGAAAGGTTAATATAAAAAAAACTTTCCATTTTTTTTTTCCCCTGAGAAAGGACCAGACTGGGAAGCTGTAAAGTGTCCAGCTGCTAATAACTAATTCCTTCTCTGATCCTGTCTTTACCCTCTGTCCTCTCTCCCTACATGGAGTAAATGGTAAATATATATTTCACAACCTAAATACAAATCTATAACTTTATTAAACTGACATTCACTTATCCCACTAATTGGTAATTCTAGCTTCAGATATGGAGGGTTAATACTAAGCTTCTTCGAGGAAATTGTTGGTCTGGCTGATAAAAAAAAACATACACACTGTAGCTTCAAGAAATTAACAGGTAGAATATTTGGAAATGTGGCCCATTTATTTCAACTGAGAAGCATTCATTACACAGTACAAACAGTTCTTTGGCAAATTTACTGATTACAATAAAAATAACAGACTGCTTTTGGTAACAGTTTTAAAAAGTAAATAAATATGCACAATTTGCAACATATTACAGCAATATTCTCACAGTGGATACTGAGGAAATGATCATGCAGCCACTGGCCACTGTTTCAGAAATGTTAATATCGGTGCTGAATCTGCAGACACTTTAATACAAGTAAATTTATACAATTCTTGATTGCTTATTACATTTAAAATTGTTGGTGAGGATCTGCTTTTTCTTTATGTTTTATGTTTATGTAAAATAACTCAAGATGAAGCGGTATAAGCATTTCAAGAGTTATTACAGAATCTTTTTATATATTGTATGAGTAAACACAGAACAAAGAACAACAGATATTCACTTCACTCTGCGGCAGGGAGCGGGGGAATGAGATACATGGTACTGTTATATAGTGTATAAGTGGAAAAGCTCTTCTGCTATGATCTGAAATTCTAAGGATATTTAATTCATATAAATGTGGGGAGAGGGGATGAAATGAATAATCCACTGGAAGCACTCTTTTTTTTTTTTTTTTACACTGGTCTATATAACCATATACATACTTAAATTATGATATTTGATTTGGTTCTGCAAGCCTTTCTCTTGAGGAATTCTTATTGTAGATCGATGGGAGTTCCATATGCATAGGGCTTCCAGGGTGACTGTGTGATTTGGACTCTCAAGAAAACAGAACAAAGTACTAGAGTATCAAAAAAGGAGAAGGAATGTGAAGCCCTAGATACCATAGGATACTCAAACATGCTTTCCACACAGTTTCTAAAAATATTAAAATAGGTTACATAAGTCAAAACTTTATATATAAAAATCAATTGAAATATTCTTAAAAATACCCCATGTACCTCTAACATACGTCTTTGCTTAACACTCCACTCACATGTACATATTACTCTTACCACAATGTCAAACAAGTCATTGTAGTAAGTTTGTAATATATACCAAAGTTTGAAAGCAGTGTCATAGTATGTAGTTATCAAATTATAGAACATTAAAGCTACTAACCGGGGAAATTATGTGCCAAAATATTAATAGTGGAAATGGCATTGTTGCAATAGATTAGCTATTACACACAAATGTGATTTACTATGCAAATTAAGTCTTTACATAATTTGAAAAGACGTGCATGTTGCTTGTCTCTCTCACCAACAGAAGTTGGTCCAGTAAAAGATATTACTTCACCCACTTTGTCTTTCTAATGTTTACATTTATGCAGATTTCATTATTCCCTAAATCCTAACAATTAACTCGGAATCCAGAGAATTCAATAACTTCAGTAGGAGTTCTGCATTAGGACTGCAGGACTGAGCCCTGAATTGTAGGAAATTTAGGATTTTTTCAGAAGATGCGCTATAAATGAAAAACAAAACTGTAAAATGAGGTATGATAGTTGTCTTCCACTGAATGTAATAACATATGCCTGTTAAAAAGGTGAAGAATTGGTGTGCTAACACATACACTGCACTGACAGGCATATATTCTATAGTGCTGAAAAATGAATTATGTGAGGAGTAAGTTCACTGGAGGATCATTTTTAACATGAGCCATATAAAGGGACTCAGTTATAAGTATGCATGTACTAGCTGAAAAATGAAGAAAACCTATAAACTCAAATACCTTGTCAGAAAAAAATAAAAAGGAGTAGTCAATCCACAATTAATGATTAATGCTTCATTTTGATTGTTCTTTTCATAAACAATCAGTGCCATGATATACTCAGGAACATATGTCTACTGACAATATGTACAATGAATCAGTAGCTATCTTTGTATGCAAAATGGCATGTGACATTTTCACATTTTCAAAACGGGGCCTTAGTAACTATACATGTGAGCACGTCTGAGATGGAGAGAAGCATGCTTGCAAACTGGACTTCGGAGGGTCACTTTACACTGATTTAAAATAAATGAATCTAAAAAGTAGCCAAGCAATTACATATGTTTTGACAAAAAATATTATATTAATTTTAATATCAACTGCTACTTATGAGTCATGTACTGCTTCCTAAAGTGAGGAATAACATTCAAGGAACACTGTCAAACACTTTTTGTAATACACATTGTTTTAATACGTCCTAGAAACTTGATGTTTGTTTCTCATTCCCCAGCAATTTTATGTTCTTCAATTTGTCAAACACTGATTAATTTTCCTCTTCAATTAAAGAGAGGTTGAAATGCAACAGATTTTTTTGTTTTTACTTCATTGTCTATGTGCCGGCATAACTGACTAAGCAATCCAAATGCACAGATGACTTGCAGAAATTGCCCTTGTATTAGCATAGCTCTGAAAACAGTTTTTATTAAGCTTTTATTTTAGCTTTTCTTCTGACTTTATTAGCAGAGCACTGAACATCAAGTCACACTAATACTGAAAAGAAAAAGTAAATATTTTTATTGTGCTTATTTCTCATAAATGGGAGATGTTCTGATTTTATAATGTAAACGTTTTAAGGTAAGTCAGTTTGGGTGCCTAAAACTACTTGACAGTGTCCTTTTGAAGTAGCACCAGATTCAGTTTGTCTAACCTGAGAATCTTAACAGAATTATCTTGACCTATTTATTTCCCTTTCAACATTTTTGCATTGTGATTTTCTTTTTATGGGCAAATAATAAAATAATACATCATCTTATACTGTTACAGCACCATTAAAATGTTGTCACGTAAAATCTTGATTTCTTGCTGTTGTTTTAAGCTTCTGGTTACCTGTATTTGCCATCAGCAGGCATCGTTATGATTTGAAGAGGACACATCTTAAATTCTTAGAGGAGATTTATGGCTTCTTTTCCTTGCTAATAGTTTGTTTTAAACAGACTGGACAGCAAACTCCTTCGACCTTCACTGGTGTAGAGCAATCAGTTGGTGGACATGATTCTACAAAACAGGTAATCTGACCAACCTGTATTAGCACAAATATCAAAACAGTTTAACACATTATTTAGCTTTGTCTACAAAATAAGAGATATGGTATTTACATTATTCAGGAATGTATTCCCAGCCATTCTTTCTAAGGTTCTGGCTACTGGGACAAATTCTGGAAGTAACATGGTTTGTTTTGAGGTTTTTAAAATTTGCATCTAGAAGAAAGCACCTTATATAACAAATTTTTTAATGGCAGTTTGCTCTAACACTGTTTCTTCCCCTCTCTCACAGTGTCATCTCTTAAGCATCAGTCCACACCTGCCCCTCCTACCCTCTTCTTCCCTACCTTGCTTCTCTCACTGACACTTCCCTTCAGTGTCCTCTCCCCTTTCACTCATCCCCCCCTCATTTAGCTTATCTCTTCTTAACCAAACCTATCTAAAAAACCCACTGAACTAACATGAAAATAGGATTAAATTCATTAAGGACAAATGCAAAGTACTCCAGTTGGAAAGGAACAATCAGTTGCACACATACAAAATGGGAAATGACTGCATTGGAAGCAGTACAGCAGAAAGGGATCCGAGGTTCATAGTGGATGACAAGCGAAGTATGAGTCAATAGTATAACACTGTTGCAAAAAGAGTAAACATCATTCTGGGATGTATTAGCAGCAGTGTTGTAAGCAAGACACGAGAAGTAATTCTTCCACAGTACTCCTCGCTGATTAGGCCTCAACTGGAGTATTGTGTCCAGTTCTGGGTGCCACATTTCAGGAAAGATGTGGCCTAATTGGAGAAAGTCCAGAGAAGAGCAACAAAAATGATTTAAAGGTCTAAAAAAACATAACTTATGAGGGAAGACTGAAAAAACTGGGTTTGTTTATTCTGGAGAAGACTGAAAGGGAACTTGATAACAGTTTTCAAAAGATTGTTACAAGGAGGAGGGAGAAAAATTATTCTCCTTAACCTCTGAGGATAGGACAAAAAGCAATGGGCTTCAATTGCACCAAGGGGAGTTTAGGTTGAACTTTATGAAAAACTTCCTAACTGTTATGGTAGTTAAGCACTGGAAAAAATTGCCCACGGAGGTTGTGGAATCTCCATCACTGGAGATTTTTAAGAGCAGGTTACACAAATACCTGCCAAGGACGGTGTAGATAATACTTAGTTCTGTCACGAGTGCCAGGAACTGGACTAGATGACCTCTCAAGGTCCCTTCCAGGCCAACGATTCTATGATTTTATGACCTTGTGCTGCATACTATTAACAACTCTGATTGTGTGCTATACTCCTTTATCCCACCATGGTTTGTCTTGCCTATTTTGACCAGGAGTGGGAAAACTACGGACTGCGGGCCGCATTCGGCCCGCCAGCTGTTTTAATCTGGTCCTCAATCTCCCACTGGGGGCGGGTCTTGGCCCGTTCTGGTGCTCCAGAGAAGCAGAGTCGGGGGCTGCTCCACGCAGCTCCCAGAAGCAGCGGCACAGCCCCCTCCAGTGCTCCAGCTGGAGAGCAGGGTCGGGGGCCGCGCCATGCGGCTTCCGGAAGCAGGAGCATGGTCCCCTCTCCAGCTCCTACATAGGGTTAGCTAGGGCGCTCTGCTCTGCATACTGCCCCCACCCCAAGTGCCGCCCCTGCAGTTCTCATTGGCCAGGAACTGCAGCCAATGGGAGCTGCAGTGGCAGTCCCTGCGGTCCCTGGCCGTGCCTTGTGTAGGAGCCGGAAAGGGACATGCCATTGCTTTCGGGAGCTGCTTGAGGTAAGTGCCACCTGGAGCTCGCACCCCTGAGCCTCTCCCAACGCCCCAAACGCCTGCCCCAGCCCTGATCCCCCTCCTTCCTTTCAAACCCCTCATCCCACTCCCCTGCCCCAGACCGGAGCTCATCTCACACTCTGAACTCCTCATTTCTGGCCCCACCCTAGAGCCCACACCCTCAACCAGAACCCTCATCCCCTCATGCACCCCAACCCCAATTTTGTGAGCATTCATGGCCCATCTACAGTTTCTATTCACAGATGTGGCCCTCGGGCCAAAAAGTTTGCCCACCCTTGATTTAGACTGTAAGTTCTTATCTACTGTTCTGTGTTTGTATAGCACCTAGCACAATGGGGCTATATTCTTGCTTAGTCCTTAGGCATTACCAGACTATTTTGTATTATGATTAATAATACAATTTAAAAGTTATATATTGATTTATCATCTAAATTTCACTCATAAATTTCAGGGATCCCACAAAGCCGAAGTTTTTTCTCCCTACATTACATTATTTTATTTCTTTCACTAAAGGTAAAAAGACAAGGGAAAGATATTAAGATTTTTGTATACGACCTTTTACCAATGTTTACGTTCTATGAGAGGCTGCTTTTGGGAAGGCTTCTTCTGGGCTTCCCCCTTTTTACCCACAATTTTGCAAATACAATTTAACACCAGCCAAATGATGGAAATTAGGTTATGTAGATGTCTAATCATTAGATTTGTAAGTACTGCTAGACAGATGGATGTCTGAATGGTGTCAATTTCCCCAGCCACTAACTGCAGGTACAGATTGAACCACTAATGATTAGAATCTACAAAATTGTAGATATGACATCATCAGAGGCTGCATCTCAAAAACACATAACAATATGGCTTAATGGAAAATGGATTCCAGCATACTCACTTTGCATTCACACATAGTACAAGGGTCCCTTTTCCAGGTTTCATTGCTGGAGTACGATTTACCCTTTTCATCAGTGCAATCAGTTCTACTGAGACGTGATTCCAGTTTCTTTATCTGAAGACAGAAAAAACGTAAGTTATTAACTGAACCAAAGTAAAGCTTTCCCGCTTACGGATGTCCTTAACCTTATATACAATCCCCTAACCACATTCATGTGGGTGCATCTAGCTGATTACTCAGTTTTTGATCTGGTCAAATATACTGGAGATTGGGTGTGGTGAAATGTTTCAGTTCATCTGTTACTGATTCAACAAAACTTTGGCTGAAACACGGCAGAGCACAGGGCGCGATGACTCCCTCCAGTTCCAGGAGATAGAGAGGCACAACCCTTGGGGACTTGGCTTCTCCACACCCCAGATCTAGGGAATGGAGAAGCCCAGAGCGAGGGGACTCTGCTTCCCTACCAACATTCCCAACCCCTGATGATGGAGAGGCACAGAGCCTCCTGAAGCTCTGGGGCTGGCAGGGAGGCAACGCGACTGGGTTTTCTGCCTCTCTGGTCACCACGCTGGCAGCCTCGTGTCAATTTCTCAAGCAAAAATAACAAGGACATTCTCTGAAAGCAGCTGGGAAGCCAAAATATTCCAGTTTGATTCTTTCTAAGTGGACTTTTCTTGAAATCCCTTTCCATTAATTTTTTTACATTTCTGAAGCTTGGGGACAAAAATTTTCCTCAAAAATGCAGAAAGGGATTCCCCTTTTTTGGTCAGCCCTACTCAGTGTAACTGTTGAAAAATTAAAAGGCTGGAGTCAAACAACACATATAGAAAAAGTCTCTACAAAAGAAAACTAACCACAAACATGTTTTCTTTCTTACCCTTGAAATACACACCTACAAACATGTGAGCATCAAACAAAAATGATGACAAATGTAGAGAGAGAAAACTAAACTTGTGAGACTGTCTTAAGGAAAAGGAAGATTAAATTATTCAGCTGTAGAATACTGAATAAATGGATACTTTGAAAGCATTTGTAACTTCACTCTTATTGACTTCCATGACTATTCTAATGATGCAAAGGAGCCATAAAACTAGTTTACCTGTCTATCTAAGGCAGGGGAGTGTACCTGGAGACCCCGTGCACTGCAGCAACACTCAGCTGTCAGAATGATCCTTTGGAACCATAGATAGCAGGACACAACTTAGAGCCCATCCAGGTATCTTTTAGGCCTTCTCCACACTAGCAGTGGAATGTAGGATACCAGCACTATATGTGAAGCTACATGCTACAGTGAAAAACATGCTGCGTCCACATGCAATGTGTAGGTACACTTGTCAGTGAAAGGCTCTGGTGATGGGGAAAGGCTCCACCAGTGGGATACCACACTGCTAAAAATAGCAATGTAGATGGTAGAGGCACTGCTTAGGGGTGTAGAAAACCATTCCCTAAGGTTCTGGCATGTCTGTACTCTACTTGCCTAAGCAGAGCCTCACAATCAACTGTTTATACCTGTGGTAGGCTGTGTGCAGTGTATGTACTCTACATGCCACCATAACATTTCTACAGTGTAGACAAACCCTTAATTGCACCAGTAGCTGAACCAGCCAAAAGACAATCTCTCGTTTGGGAATGGAAATGCTGAATGGAGCTTGGTCAGCCCATAGTATTTTGTATTCTCTCACAAAAGGGTAGTTTGCTCCTGAATTACAATTGCACCATAATTCTGGTTTCCTCAGCATTGTAGCCACATGTCAAAGTTATATAACTTACATTAAAATGTACTTATTAACAAGTATCTTCTATAATAAAGATTAGATTACCATCTAAAGAGAAAATTTAAATGTTATGAGGATTTTTTTTTAAAGGTTTTAGTTGGGTGCTCTAGGAAATAATGCAACGACTGAATTGTATGATGGTAACTTGCTACCGGCTATAGTGTTTGTGTGAGTGTAAAAGTAATTATTGATACAAAATATTAAATCATAGTTAAACCATAAATGGCCAAGAGTGGCTTTATTTTTCCAAACTAATGTTTATATTTTGGAGAACAATTGCGCAGCCACTTCTACTGATGGAAATATGAGATCTTCCTTACAGCATTTTTAATTTGCTAGAGTTTGAGGTAAGAAGGTCCATTTGCATGATACCAAACCTTTTCCATACCAATTTCTGTATTACAAAAGAAAACTTTAGACATTTCTTGGGAAATCTATACTCATCCTTAGAGACTACACCTGCGTGCAGAATGACGACAGTAAGGTTGAAAATATAAGCCAGAGTCATCTGAACTTATACTGTTTTGGGCTCCAATTTACAAATTATCTATGGCTGTACAGTTCATATCCAAATCCAAACTTGATCAAAGCTATAAGATGTTCAGATCTGGAGTTCTGATTTAGACTTAAACTATATTTAGATAATAATGTTAGTTATTTCTGAACATGCTTGTGATATAATAAAGTGAAAATTCCAAATGGGTGGACTTCCTTTTGCGGTGTAATTTGTACCTGAATTTTGGTCATTCAACTCCAAGTTTGAGTAGCTAAATTACCTAGGTTGTAGATACACACTGTGGGTATAAATTGCACCTGTGAACAGGGAGGTGAAACTACAGTCCAGACAAATATATGCTTAGAAATCACTAACAGATCCAGTACCTTTAATGTGGAGTTACTTTTGAAGAAACTTCATTCCTTATGACCAACTTTGGGAGTTCTCTGATACGTAAAATATCTTGTGCATAAATAATAACTTTTTTGAGTGGCTACTATTATGGCTACTTTAGTTAGTCTGATTATTAAGAGATTTAATTTATGTCACACTGTAAAAGTCTTTTAAAAAAGATCTGAATCCTGGGTATAATTATTTACAATTACAATTTGGCACATACCATATTGTTTCATAACAATTGCATAGTATATCACAGATATGGCTCAATCACAGATTTTACTCAGATGCAAACCATAAACCCAGATTCTACAAATTCCAGGTCTAAGCATGAAGGAAAAAGCTAATTCCACAAACAGTTTCATACATACTGGAATGCATTGCTTACACAAGGTTTTGGTGACAGAAATCAACAAAGACAAACTGTATAATCTTTGTTTTAAATAAGATTAACAAAAGACGCAAAAATAAACAATAATATATACACTACGCTCTATGTTCCATTTTGTCAAAAGATTACAAGATAAATTTTGGATTGAGGAATGCAAGGGAAGTCTATATATTTATGACCACAGAAGGATCAATATTCTTTTTTAAATATGCTATTTAAAGTTTAAAATGATTAAATTAAATTTAAGATTAGAAAATGTACATTACATCTTCTTACCTGATTTCTGAGACTTTTGATGGTTTTTTGCATTTCTAAAACAAATTCTCTGAAGTCATTCACCCCAGGTAATTTTATATGTTCATCAGATGCTGAAGTGGCATTATTAAAATGTTTACCCTGTTTTGTAGAACTGCAACAAGAGGAAAATAGATCAGGATATTCACCCAATAAATTTTCAATAGATAGGCTATTTGCATAGGGGCTATCCAAAATGTAAATTATGAATAAATTAAGTATAGGCAGCTGGTTGTATGAGTTTTATGAAGTACAACAGAACACCAATGTCACTGTAGCAGGATATGGTCACAGGGTCAGGGTAGATAAACATATTACTCCTTATACCAGCAGGGACAGGAAGTTTTGAGGACAGAATGCATCAGTCTTAAAAGTTTTATGTCTACTATGTTTGAGAACAGAAAAAGTTGTTAGTCAATACCATTTTCATGGCATTGCCTACTATTCACAAAGAAAAGAACCAGTGAAGCAGTTAAGCTAAACATCCAACAATACTTCAGAGTGAAAGAATACTACTTATTTACTTGTGTAATTGTAATCGGCATTGTGCTTGGACTCACTTTAAAATTTCTTCCATGAATAGACATCAGAAAAAGCATCTGTGCTTAAAACCTCAGTCTTTGAAAATGGAACAAGTTGGTTTACTTGCTTGTTTCCAATTTAATAAACATTTGAAGTCAATAGTGTTTTTACAGTACAGAATAATGTAGAGCCACTTGTCTATTGCCTATTGCAATTGACATCTGGCAAACTTACATTCCAAAATCATTTTAATCAGTTCAATCTTCAGTGAAAATATTGTGTGAAGTCATCAAAGAAAATTGACATATTCAGTATTAATTATATCATCTAGACAGATTTAATAAAACATTGAGTAAAAATAGAGAGAGTATTAATTATTAAACAATTTACCGCATGAAGCACTCAGGGCCCATGTAGCAGAGTATGCCAAATATTCCTGTCTGAGGGTTGCTGATGCCAGAGGCATCTTTGTAGTAACACAATTTTTACATCGAGTATGAATATAGCCCTTGCATCCCATTGGTATAAGTAGTTTCTACATCTCTCACTTAGCAATCTGGGAAATTCCTCCCTACTGATATTTCTGTTCTAACTAAAAAAGAGTTCAAAAGAGTCTCTTTGTTACCAGGGCAGGAGAAACTGATGCTTTCTTTTTACCTTAATTTTTATGGGACTTAACTTCTTTATAGCTTTATAAATATGTGACAAAAGAACTTTTGCCTGTATATTATTATTTATGCTATGGAAATTTGGAAAAGTTGGTAAAAGTTCACTTGGGAAGAAGAACCATTGTCATAAGCATAAATCCCAATTCTGAACCTTAGCGTCCAAAATGTGGGTGCCTAGCATAAATTCCTCTAAGCTTAATTACCAGCTTAGATCTGATAGCGCTGCCACCAGCCAGATTTCCAGTCTCTGGCGCCCTCTGGTCTCCCCAAACCTTCCCTGGGGGACCCCAAGACTCAGATGCCCTGAGTCTTACAACAAAGGGAAATACCCCCTCCCCTTGTCTCCTCTTTATTTCCTCTCCGCTTCCCGCCATGGGTACACTAGGAGATACCGTTTCAAGTCCTTGAAATGCAAACACAGAGAGATCAAGTTTTTCACCCTCAGTCAGAGTTCCTGCAAAGGTAAGCTTTGCAACTCTGACACAAAGAGATTTTCCCTTCCCCCTGTTTCTTCCTCCCCACCAATTCCCTGGTGAGTTCTAACTAGGAAAAGATCCAACAGGTCTTAAAAAGAAAACTTATATAAAAAGAAGAAAAAGACAAAACAATGGTCTCTGTATCAAGTTGACAATACACAGGGTCAACTGCTTAAAAGAAGAATGAATAAACAGCCTTATTCAAAAGAAATACAATTAAACATTCCAGCAAACTACACACATGTAAATACAAAAACAATATAAAAACCTATGTCTCTACCTTTTGACTTACACTTGGAAACAGAAGATTAGAAAAGCTTGAAGAGAGACAGTTCATTCTCAAAGCCGAGAGCAACAGAACAGAGACAGAGACAAAAAGACACACACCCAAAAATTCCCTCCCTGAGCTTTGAAAAATCTGGTTTCCTGATTGGTCCTCTGGTCAGGTGTGTGGTTCCCTTTGTTAACCCTTTACAGGTAAAAGAAACATTAATCCTTAGCTATCTGTTTATGACAACCATAATCTACAATGCTCTGCTACTTCAGGGCAACTTTTAACAGTCACAGTGAAAGTTACAGTGTTTGTTAAGCATTTTTTATTCCTACTCTTCCTTAGTGTTATTAAATGTATATACAAGTTGTTAAAATGATTGAAATGTTCTGCAACAAATTCATTCCTTGTGTAACTTCATTACTCTGAGTGGAGTTATTCCACACATGAATTTTGTTCAATGTTGTTTATAATTCATCAGACATACAGAAGCAGCAATAAAATGTTTTGTTTGCTGTAAGAGCACGTGGTTTTATGTGTATAGCTTGTATTTTACTAATGCATAATTTGACAGCAGAGGCTCAGATTTCTCTGACTGAGTCACCACTGAAGCCCTCCAGTTCACTCATTTCATAGTACTCACACAAAGTAAGCAACCCTCTCAGCTGTTACCTTATATGTGCTTCCAAGCATATCCTGGACTTCCAGATTATAAATTCTTTGGGGGTAGGGACTATCTTCATCTTGAGCCAATACAGCACTTGAGGTCCTTGTGAGTGCATAACACTATTATGAGGACACTGGAATATGGTGGACTGATTAAGTCAAGATGCAACTTTTACTTCAAGGATATCTTTCCTTTTGTATCTCTTATAACCTAGCAAAAGGTCTCTATACCAAACAACTGCTGGATTAAATTAAACATTTTTAAACCTTTCCCCTCATGTCATACTTCCATAATTATGGTCAGCAAAAGGACTTGAGCTAGAGCCACACTAATATAAAATAAAAGGTGATGGTGGGGCACATTCTCTTTAAGGGTTTTTTACTTTTGGAATCTGCTCCCCATAACATCCCTAGTTCATTACCTTCAGGAAGCCTATGCAAGCCCATCTTTCCTCCCTGGCTCAGGAGTGGCGGGGAATTTATGGGGCTAGAAAATGGAAAAGAACACTAGTGGATGTTCTGTTGGAGCAATTACATTTTTGTTAGTTGTTTGCTGGGGCCACAATTTTATGTTCTGGCAGCAACTGAGGACAGATATTTTATTTAATGTGTATGTTGTATATATTTAAAAAGATTGTCAGGGGAGCTGAGAACCGGGGATAGGCATGTTTTTGTGGTTATAAAAATCAAATAAATATATAAACTGCAAATTCTTGTCTGTATCCTTTGTTCAGGTTATATAAGAGTTGGTCTAGTTGGCGTACAACTATACTCCATATATCCAACGCGTGGTCACACTACACATTTTGTCCTACCCAGTATTCTTGTTTCATAAGAAGAACTTCCAACAGACCCTGAGGGAGAAGGCTGTTCTGGAGAAGGCTGGGATCATTCTCCTGGCTCACTCACTTTTGGGCTTGTGAAATAAATGAATCAATGGGCCCTGAACAGTGGCTTGATCAGAATTTTACTTTTTAAATCAGAGCTCTTGCAGAATGTTATATTAGCTAAATGCGAGGCCCTTCATACATACTAGCCCACCTTGTAAACATGTAACTGGATACTTCAGATTCAGAAACCAGTTTTGTGAAAGCTACAGTCTGGTAGTCCTTACATTTGTGGTGATTAAAAAAAAAGTGTACAGTCTTAAGCACTGTTTGGATAGAGCATGAATGCATAATAGAGTCAATTATACTCTGGTATAGATTTGGGCAGTCAGAGTAATTTTGTCCCAATTGTTTTGGGGCTCTGGTTGAGAAAGGTTTATACATATAAACACTAAAATAATCTATGACAAAAATGTATGTAAAACTTTGTTTCTTTCAGACTCTTTCAGAATCTGAGAGGATTCCAACATCTCTCTGGGAGAGTGAGCAGATGAAGGCCTCTATTACCGGACTAGTTATAAAAGACAGTTACCTTTTCTGTAACTGGTGTTGTTCGAGATGTATTGCTCATATCTAGGTATACCTAGACTTTAGTAAGGCATTTGATACGGTCTCGCATGATATCCTAATCGATAAACTAGGCAAATACAATTTAGATGGGGCTACTATAAGGTGGGTGCATAACTGGCTGGATAACCGTACTCAGAGAGTAGTTTATTCATCACTCCAATCCTGCTGGAAAGGTATACAAGTGGGGTTCCGCAGGGGTCTGTTTGGACCGGCTCTGTTCATATCTTCATCAACGACTTAGATGTTGGCATAGAAAGTATGCTTATTAAGTTTGCAGATGATACCAAACTGGGAGGATTACAACGGCTTTGGAGGACAGGGTCAAAATTCAAAATGATCTGGACAAATTGGAGAAATGGTCTGAGGTAAACAGATGAAGTTCAATAAAGACAAATGCAAAGTGCTTCACTTAGGAAGGAACAATCAGTTTCACACATACAGAATGGGAAGAGACTGTCTAGGAAGGAGTATGGCAGAAAGAGATCTAGGGGTCATAGTGGACCACAAGCTAAATATGAGTCAACAGTGTGATACTGTTGCAAAAAAAAGCAAACGTGATTCTGGGATGCATAACAGGTGTGTTGTAAACAAGACACGAGAAGTCATCTTCTGCTGTACTCTGCGCTGCTTAGGCTCAACTGGAGTATTGTGTTCAGTTCTGGGCATCGCATTTCAAGAAAGATGTGGAGAAATTGAAGAGGGTCCAGAGAAGAGCAACAAGAATGATAAAGGTCTTGAGAAAATGACCTATGAAGGAGGCTGAAAGAATTGGTTTTAGTTTGGAAAAGAGAAGACAGAGAGGGACATGATAGCAGTTTTCAAGGTATCTAAAAGGGTGTCATCAGGAGGAGGGAGAAAACTTGTTCACCTTGCCTCTAATGATAGAACAAGACGCATGGGCTTAAACTGCAGCAAGAGAGATTTAGGTTGGACGTTAGGAAAAGTTCCTAACTGTCAGGGTAGTTAAACACTGGAATAAATTGTCTAAGGAGGTTGTGGAATCTCCATCTCTGGAGATATTTAAGAGTAGGTTAGATAAATGTCTATCAGGGATGGTCTAGACAGTATTTGGTCCTGCCACGAAGGCAGGGGACTGGACTTGATGACCTCTCGAGGTCCCTTCCAGTCCTAGAGTCTATGAATCTATGTCCATTCCACAATAGGTGTGCATGCTTGACACGTGCACCAGTGCTGGAAGTTTTTCCCTTAGCAGTACCCATATGGGACACTAGCTCCATCGATGGGGGTCTGCCCCTGAATGGGACCCCATGGAGCATGTTCAGGCACAGTGAGGACTTTGTCCATCCTGTCTCTGGACTGGGAGAACACCGAGGCTAACCAGAGCTAGAGGGGCCTTATCCTGAGTCTGGTGTGGAGAACTACATATGTGCATGCCAACATGTGACCCAGGAGCTGGAGGCATGCTCTGGCTGTGGTCATAGGGAACCTTGTGACTGTGGTGATGAGACCTTTTAGGGTCTCAAATCTGTCTGGTGGGAGGGAGGCCCTGGCTGATGTCGCGTCCAGGACTGCCCTGATAAACTCTATGTGCTGCACCAGGACTAATGTGTACTTGGTGTCGTGGACAGGAGGAGTGCCACGTGATCCCACACCTGCAACCTGGAGCTGCCCTTGACCAGCCAGACATCGAGATAGGGGAAGATCTGAACCCCACGATGACTGAGGAAGGCCACCACCACAGACATGCATTTCGTGAACACCTTGGGAGCAGTGAATAGGCCAAATGGGAGGACCGTAAATTGGTAGTGTTCCTGCCCAACTGTGAAACGGAGAAAACGCCTGTGCCTCTCAAATATATGAATGTGGAAGTACGCATCCTGCAGACTGAGGGTAGCGTACCAGTCCCCGTGATCCAGGGAAGGGATGATACAGGCCAGACAGATGATGCGAAACTTGAGTTTTACCATGTACTGGTTCAGGCCTCGCAAGTCCAGGATGGGCCTGAGCCTCTCTTTGGCCTTCGGGATAAGGAAACAGCAGGCGTCTGAACTCTGCTGGCACTACTTCCACCTCTCCTAAGCCAGGAAGCCTTGGAAACTTGAGGACGAATAACCCTTTCTCCCAAATAAATCCAGCCCCCTTGAGTCTTTATTTTTCGGAATAGGGGCTGGTTGGCCCTGCCTCTTCTTGTGGTTGACTGACTTGACCACCAGGGAGTTGGGGACGGGAGAGTGTACAAGTATTCATGCCTCTTAGCGGGCACAAAGTACTGCCAGTCCACCCTCTTAGAGATGGGGGACAAGGAGGCCGGGGTTTGCCACAAGGCCTTTGAAATTTGTGGCAAACCCCGGCCCCTTTGTGGAGTGGGAGGGTCACCCTGCCTGGTGCCAAGGCTGAGAGGACATTGAAGAGGAAGTCTGAGGGTTCCTCTATCTCCTTGGCTTGAAGATTGAGGCTCGATGCCACCCTTTTCCACAGTTCCTGGTGGGCCTTAGAGTCTTCCTGAGGAACAGGTGGAGGAGGGGCCATAATTGCCTCATCAGGGTAGGATGAGGACGGGGGGTGCAGTACTGTGCATACCCACCAGTGCCAGAGGTCCCACCACTTGGTCGCCCTCTAGACGCGGAATCAGAGATCAGCACTCCACTGACTCCTTTCTGGGGGGCCGAGATAGAGAGGCTGATGGTTTCTCCGAGGTTCCGGCCACCAAGCGACACCCCACCAGGGGCTGCATTGGGGGCCACGGGGCTCATTGGTACCACGGTGGTGGACAAGGAGCCCGGTGCCATTGCACCTGCTGTGGCACTGGTGGAGCAGGCTGTTCAGCCTGGCTAGCCTGCCCCATTGAGTGATGACTATGAAGGGCTGGTGTATGAGCTGCCGCTGTCCCAGAACTGGGACGAGCAGAGGTGCTGGGAACGGTGCCAACCACAAGACTGTGATCCTGGCGTGGAGGAGGAGAGTACCACCAGTAGCAGTTGCTCAGCGATCGGATCCAATGGGTGGATCCGCGACAGCGAGGTGCCAGTGATCGATGCCTGGGACTGTGGGACTGGTGCTGCGGCGAGGTCCTGGAGCGAGATGAAGAATGGGAATGGTGTTGATGCCCATATTGCGATGGGCTACGATGGCCCCTCAGTGACAAGGATCTCCGGTGCCATCTGTCCTGGTCTCAACGGGGCCTGCTCCTCTGGCGAGGTCTATGGTCCCTCCAGGTGAAGCAGTGCCTGGAACTCCTGCCAGTCGGAACCCCCGGTGGAGGGGTCAAGGACCGGCGCAGACTGCGCACGGGGCAGTCGCTGATCGGCAAACAGCATCGGGAACATTCCCTAGAATGCAAACTGTACCGATCAGGTGGTGACTCGGAGATCCAAGAAGCAGCTTGCCTCTGGACCGGGGACCCAACGGTGGTGGTGTCCCTGGAACTGGCAGAGACATGACATCCCGAGCCACTTGCAGGGCCTCCAGCATGGAAGGCACCTGGACATCCGGGGAGGTCGGCATCGAGTGGGCCACTCCGCTCCGCTCAACCTGAGTCGGAGGCCTTGAGGCTAACGGGGTTTATTGGAGGAGAAGACTTCTTCTTAGCCTTCTTGGCATGCTCCACGGATGTGGAGCAGTGTCCACTGGTGGCTCAGAAGTCAAATGTTCCTTTCTTTCTTGGTCCGAGGCTTGAAGAATCTGCATATCTTGCAGCGATCGCTGAGATGGGTTTCCCTTAGACAGCATAAACAGCCCATGTGCGGCTCACTCACTGGCATCAGCTGCCTGCAAGTGTCACATGACTTAAAGCCCAGGGCATGGGGCATGCCCCGACCTGGGCGCACTAAACTAAACTAACATTAATCTAAACTACATTAACTACAGGTACTACTAACTATGAAAGAACAAGAGTTCAAGAGGAAAGCTGCAGCCAAGCTGGAGCAGAGGAGTTCTTATGCACCTTCCCTGGTGGAAAGAAGGAACTGAGGGTGGGAGGAGCGTGCAGCGCCCCTTATACTGTGCCCTGGAGGCACCATGCCAGGGGTCGCTAGGGGCACTCCCCTACGGGTATTGCTAGGGAAAAAAACTTCTGGCACCGCTGCACGTGGTGAGCACACATACCTATCGTGGAATGCACATGAGCAATCACTCGAAGAAGAATACGTTTTCATCCTCAAAAGGTACACATGAGGGTGAGATTCTTGAGAAACTGTTTTGGGGTGTGATCGCATCTGAGAGAGAGTTATACCGGAAGAATTCAGCTTAATATCTAAATCACGGGGTACCTGGGACACAAGAAACACAATTTCTAGACAAAAAGGAGACAAGATGGAATCTTATTATGCAAAGGCCTCCTTTCTTGTAGATCTGGAGATATGAACATACTATGACAGATTCTCCCCTTCCAAGTTCCAGATGCTGCAAAAGAACTAGAATCTGGCTGCTACTGCTGGTTTGAGAATTCCTCTAGAACAGGATACTCAATATCATAAAACACGTGACACTAGTTCCTACACCTACACCAACTGGAGTGAGGTGTGTGTCAGGGCGGGGAAAGAGAACATCTGGATGGAGAAGAGCCCACCTCTAGTTCACAAGTTCACAGCTGGAATAGGGTCCCCTACAGTTTTCATAAACCAGAACAGACCTTACGCTGCTGTAACTTATATCAGTGGATCAGGAAGCCATAACCAAAACTCTTCTCTCCTGCATTCCTGCACTGAATGGATCTTGGGATGCGAGAATCTAGCCCGTTTTTACTGATTTCAGTGCTACTACCCCAATATTTGCCCTGCCCTGGCTTTTAAGCAAGTATTAGACATTGAGGTGGGGCACATATCTGTAGTCCCTGCTTGTATCACTTTGGGGACAGCAGGAGTGTGGGCATTTTCCAGGCAAACAGATGCTGTTATTGATGGATGTAGTAAAGACCCAGATTTTCTGCTGCTTTTTCTTTACATTTCACATTTCTTCTGAGGAAAATAAACAGGACTGAGGGCTTAAGTATTATTGTTTCACATGCTGAAGGTCTTAGAAAAATTAGAGCTGGAAGATAAACCACAGCAGAAACAGGACTTAAAGTTGACAACAACCTGTAGCATTCAATTTTGTTTTGCTTTTGAACATCCAGAAGAGTCAGAGTGAAAGGCATCAATCCCAGACTAATGGACTGGAGACTGCAAAACCTAATGTACATTTGCAGGAAATCATTCAATTTTCCTCCACCTTACACAAAAACAAACCAAAACAAACAAAAAAACCCACCCTTTTTCAGACCTTAGTACAAAATGCTTACCTCACTGTTTTGTGCATTTTCATTTTCTTTAAGGGCTTGTCCTCCTGAAAGCTATAATCAAGAGAACGTCTTCCCCGGAAGTGATATGAAAATGCATTAAACTGCCCTCTAGTTCTACAATCTGAAATAAGACAAATTATATGTTGGAAATTAAATTATAAATTGATAATTTTATGACAATAATAATTGTAAATAATATACATTTTAAAAAACTACAGAATTAAATCCTGTTTTCTCCAATACGGTGGCCTATGGAAGTTTCTTTTCTTTTAATTAAATCTTGTGATTTTTTTTTAATTATTCATCTAGTGGTACTAGATTATTTTTCCTTTAACAGTGTTCACCTCTTTCATACATTATCAGATCTTCACACCTCCTTGTACAATTCAGACCTATACCTGCTTCAAGAAGTCTACAATTTTGTTTATAATGTAGTTCTACTCTGAAAAGGTGCTAAACATAAACAGCATTAATCAGATCTTCTTGTATCTATTCAATGACAAGTTTTCAAACTACTTTTTGCTTCTATTGGCTTGTGACAGTCAACAGAGATATGAGAGAGCAAGATGGATTCCACAGAACCTGTCTTTATTAAAAAGATTTTGAAATTAGAATTCTGGTTACTAGTAATTTAAAAGAAGGACTTTCAAAGCCTCAGGTTTGAGTTGCAGCACTGGAAGCTAGAAAATGGAGGTGGGGAAATGGTGATTTCCCCTCTCAAAATGACCTCTCTCCAAGTCTGAAATATCTGCAAATACTGGAGGCAGTTCAGATTTGTCCACAAAGCTCCAGGACATAGCATGCCCTTTCTTTTCTGTCTCTAGCTAAGACCTTGCAAAGTTAAAAGGAAATACTTAGTTCTAAATATATGTTTCTTAACACTAATCTCTTATTCCACTCTGTTAATTGTAGACGTGCCCACCAAAAGAGGCCATTGTAGAAGCACCTAAAGGAAGGAAGTAATCAGATAACTAATTTTCCATTCTAGTCATAACTTCTCTCTCAGTGTGAGATATCTGGGAAGCAATGAGCAACAAAGAAAAAATAGGAACCCAGGTGCTGCTGTGGGGAGAGAGAGCTAAGGGGTAAGGGGGGGAGGAGGGGAATCCTCTCTCCCAATCATAGCTCCAGGGAGCCCTACTGCACTCCAGACTCCTCATTACCGGGTGGAGCCCTCACCCACCCTTGCACCCCAACCCTCTACCCCAGCCCTAAGTCCCCTTCCTTCACCCTGAACCCCTCAGCCTCAACCCTGACACATAAATTTTGTTATGTGCACCAATATGGAGGTGATGTGTCACACATCACTCCCATATTGGTGCACATAACAAAATTCATTCTGCACATGGGTGGGAAAAATTAGAGGGAATATTGATCTGGCTCCCCCCTTTTTTTTAATACATCAGACCCAAGCTCCTCGTCTTTCCCTTTTTAGGCCTTTTACCATTTAGCCCACCTCATCTATTAGATCTGCTAGCTCCTTGATTGTCACTCACCACATTCACTCAGACAACAGCGCCACCATCAATTGCCCAATTGTCCATTTCTCCCTTAAACATCTTTTTGCTTTCCTCCACGTTGTCCCTGACACATGGGTAAAATTTCCTGTCAAAATCTGTAAATTTTAAAACCTGCACTAAGAGTCTTACCAAGATTAATACTTTTATCTTTACAATACTCCTTTGAGGTAAGAAAGGATCATCATCACCATTTTACAGGTGCAGAACTGAATGACAGAGAGAATAAGCTACTTTTCCAATGTTATACAGAAAGTATGTGGCAGAGCCATGAATTGATACCATTTCTTCTGAGTCTTCGTTGACTACTTGAAACATAGGGTAATTGTTCCTCTGTTAAGATACTGAAAAAAGCCGCAGAGGTTGAATTTGGCTAGTTCAGAGCTCAAATAGTTCACCTTGCAGAAAAGTTAGGTCCTGGGGCCAGTGGCGTAGCCAGGTGGAGGGAACAGGGGGATCGATCACAAAAAAGGCCCCACCTGCTGTGGCACTTTTAGTCACTTGGCGGCACTTTTACTGACGGGGCAGCACTCCGGGTCTTCAGTGGCACCTCGGCAGCGGGACCTTCACTCGCTCTTCGGTGAATATCTTCAGCGGCATTTCAGCGAGTGAAGAGCAGCAGGCCCGGAGCAAGTGAAGGCAGCGCCACCGAAGTGCCGCCGAAGATCCGCCGGGAGAGTAAAAATGAAAAAGGTGCCAAGAAATTGAAAACATGCCACTTGTGCTCAGTTGGAGAGCAGTCACTGCCCTGCTCCCCACTAGCTATGCTACTGCCTGGGGCCTGTGACAATCCCAAGCAACAGGTTAGAACGTCAAGAAAGTAGAAAGAAAATCCTGGGTGATTCATTTACACTCTAAATCAGTAATTCTGCTGTATGATTAGTTAAGTAAACTTTGGAGGTAATCTGATTTTGTTATTATAAAATAGAACAGCACTGCATCTAAAAAAACAACAACAACTAAATCTGGGTTTTGTTCAAGCAAACTATGAGGTAATAGCTTTTGGTAACTAAGTATCTGCTCCTCTGCCCTCCATGTGGAAAAGTATTTTGCACTGATCAAAACAGGAAGAATAACAAAAACAGATGCTTCCTACTTACACAGCTATAACAATTAAATACATGGATGACTTAGTACATATAAATTTAAGTATAGTGAGCACAACGTTGATTCTTACATTCTAAATTTTAATCAAACTATGCAATTTATTAGAATTTTTAATGTCAGTTAGGAAAAATTGTAAGGTTTCAGTGTTTTTTATAAATAAGCTGCTCATACAACAGAACCAAAACCTTAGCTATACAGTAGCTAAATCAATCTCCTGACTAGATTCCTTCTACTGGAAGTGGAATATTACTTCTGCACAATCCAAATTTGGTTTTGTAAGCACATTATCCATCTTCCTAGTTCAGCTTGAGTTAGAGTTGAATAGTAACTAAAAATCTCTTAAAATTTCTTCAAAACAGGCAATTTAAAATGTAACCAGAAACAAAGGATGCACTCTCAATACTCTCCCTGAATACACACCTTCACAGCAATCTTGCCACATCCTGAGATCCAGTTTAGGAATTTCTTCACAGCTATCATAACCATGTGGGAACTCAGCCACCTTAAAGACATCACGTTGCACTCTGGTTATATTGTCTGCGTTGTCGCACAAAATTCTGGCGAGAGATGTTTGCTTGATCTGAGTCAGCTGAGGTGGACTAAATACACCAAGATTCTCATACCATAACCTGTAGTGTCACAGAAAGAAAAGTTAAGTTCTTAGATAGTTAAGACAATGGTAGATAAAATAAAAGACATACATACAGGCAATTTGCACTTTACTAGAGATCTTGGGATATTATAATCAACACCAAAGAGTATTCTTTGAAAAACAGATCACCGAAGCAAAAATACACAGTTCCTAAAAGCAGATGACTTTACACTCAGTCTTAATGTTGCCTTCTAATTAGTCATGATGCCTCTGTCCACAAATCTTCCTAAGTGAACAATTTTTTTTTGGTAGAAAAGACAAAGCAGCCAGAGCATACTTGCAAATTAAGATGGATTTATAGTTGCTTTGCGCAAAGACACCAAAGCTTACACCCCAATTTCCCTCTCCCTCCTGTCATGCGTATGCTCAAATATGCACCAAATTCTTACCCTCTCAATGCACCCCGACATTCCTGTGCACACACATTACTCAATTTTCCCCTCCCTCCTGTTTCCCATTTTCTCCTGCACATACATACCCCTAGAATATCTGTCCTTCTTCCCCTCTGTGGAGTAGATCTGGTGCACCAGTAGTTTGTGAAAAGAAATACTTTGAATTAATGATTTATTTTGCTGTTTTACATAACTGAAAGTGTATCTGTTAGTAGATAAAACATACCCTTTAGTATTGTGTGCAGTTCAGTATTCTTTATTAAGAACAGAGTATGTAATTGCATCATCAGCTGGTGGTAAGAATTTCTCCAAGATCGACCTAGCCCAAGCCTATCTACAAATGGAGACTGAAGACAGTGACAAATCTGAGGAACTGCCTGAGATTGAAGTGTTAATAGAGAAGATTTTGGAACAAACTGATAAGTTAAATGGTAAGAAGTCACCAGGACCAGATGGTATTCACACAAGAGTTCTGAAGGAACTCAGATATGAAATTGTGGAACTACTAACTGTGGTACATAACCTATTGCTTAAATCAGCCTCTGTACCAGACAGATGATTGGAGGGTAGCTAATATAATGCTTATTTTTTAAAAAGGCTCCAGTCCAGAGGTGATCTGGCAACTACAGGCCTGTAAGCCTAACTACAGTACCAGGCAAATTGGCTGAAACTATAGTAAAGAACAGAATTATCAGATGAACATGATTTGTTGGGGAAGAATCAGCATGGCTTTTGTAAAGGGAAATCATGCCTCACTATCTGTTGGAATTCTTTGAGGGTGTCAATAAGCAGTTAGATAAGGGTGATCCAGTTGATACAGTATACTTGGACTTTCACAAAGACTTTTGACAAAGACTCTTCAGCAAAGTGCAAACTGCTTAGTCATGGGATAAGAGGTCCTCTCATGGATGAGTAACTGGTTGAAAGGAAAGAAAGGGTAAGAATAAATGGCCAGTTTTCACAGCGGAGAGAGGTAAATAGTGGGGTCCCTCAAGAAAAAGTTGAAGCTGTCCTAAAGGCAACCTAACCACAAAATGTGTCATGATTATGCGCCTTCCTAGGGATAGTTAGTTATAAAAGGAAGTTAGTTTTTCCGTAACTAGTGTCGTTTGAGATGTGTTGCTCATGTCCATTCCATATGAGGTATGTGTGCTTGTTACATGCACTGGTGCTGGATGTTTTTCCTTCAGTGGTATCCATAGGGGACCACTTCTGCTGCCCCCTGGAGCAGAGCGCACATGCTGCGGTATAAGGGGTGCTGCCAGCTCCCCCCCCCCCCCCCCTCAGTTCCTTCTTGCCAGAAACTCTGACAGTGGGGAAGGAGTGCAGGTTATAGAATAGAAATGAGCAACACACCTTCAAGAACACCAGTTACGGAAAAGGTAACTGTCTTTTCTTCTTCAAGTGCTTGCTCATGTCCATTCCATATTAGCTGACTCCCAAGGTTCTTAAGATGGAGCAGGTAATCTAAGGTAGCGCGTTGGAGAGATGCTACACTCAGACACCCAGTGGAAGAACCTCATCCATTTGGCCAGGTAGGTTGTTCTAGTGGAAGGTTTCCTGCTTTCCAAGAGGATTTGCTGGACCTCTTTAGAACAGGCCCACTCCAAATTCAACCACGCAGCATTCACGCTGTGAGGTGGAGGGGGGCAAGGTTGGGGTGTAGGAGACGCCCATGATCTTGCAAAAGCTGATCCGGTCAGTCAGAAAGGGGCCAGGGAGCGGCCACTGCTAGGTTCATCCAGGGTGACCATGATGACTTGGCCCCTGTCTCTCTTGACTTTTGACAGGACTCTGCTGATGAGTGAGATTGGCAAGAAGGCGTAAATCAGAGCACCCAACCATGAAAGGAGGAAGGCACTGGAGAGGGAGCCTTTTCTCAGGCCTTGTAGGGAACAGAAGCAATTACATTTCTTGTTCTGTCTGGTGGCAAACAGGTTCACTTGGGGAGTTCCCCACCTCTGGAAGAGGGTCCGGACTACCTCTGGATGGAGTGACCACTCGTGGTGAGAAGAAAAGGCTCTGCTGAGGCGATGTGTCAGTGTGTTCCTGATGCCGGGGAGATGACAGGCCTCCAGTTGGATCTCATGGTTGATGTAGAAAGGAGGGCCTCTTGGCAGAGGGCCAATGAGCGTGCTCCCCTTTGCCTGTTGATGTAAAACATCAAGTCCATATTGTCCATCAACACTCTCATCACCTTGCCTGCCAGGTGTGGTAGAAAGACTCCGCAGGCCAAGCGTACCGCTCTGAGCTCCTTCACGTTTATGTGAAACCTCGTCTCCTCTGGAGACCACATGCCCTGGGTCTGGAGGCCACCGAGATGTGCTCCCCAGACAAGGTCCGAGGTGTCCAATATCAACCCGATCGACTGATGAGGGCTGTCGAATGAAACTCCTTCCAGGACCACTCTGGGGTTGGTCCACCACTGTAGCGAGGTAAGTATCGTCAGTGGGATGGTAATGACTTTTCCAGATGATCTCTGGACTGGTAATAGACCGTCGCCAGCCACTGCTGTAAGGGCTGTATCCTGACCCTGGCACAGCAGATGACATACGTACATGCTTCCATGTGTCCCAGCAGGCACAGGCAAACCCTGGCCATGGTCAGGGAGAATGTGGAAGCTCCAGCAATGAGGTCCACCATCATCTGGAACCTCTCCTGCTCTGGAAATGCTCTGGCGCAGGTGAAGTCTAGCACCGCTCCAATGAATTCTATTCTCTGCATCAGAACTAACGTCAGCTTTTTGTCATTTACCAGCAGGCCCAAGGATCTGCATGTGGACTGCAGCACCATAACATCCCTCTTAACTTGGGACCTGGAGCAGCCTTCGAGGTACGAGTAGATCTGGATACCTCGATGTCTGAGGTAAACGGTTACTACCAGCATGCACTTGGTGAACACTCTCGATGCTGTTGCAAGGTTGAACGGTAGGACTGATAGTGGTCGGTTCCCACCATGAAATGTAGGAAGCATCTGTGACCTTGAAAGATCGCTACACGGAAATATGCATCCTTCAAATCGAGGCGGTATACCAGTCTCCTGAATCCAGGGAGAGGATGATGGAGACCAGGGACACTATGCAGAACTTCAGCTTCTTTAGGTATTTGTTGAGGTCTTGTGGGTCCAGGAGGGGCTGTAGACCACCCTTGGCCTTGAGAATTAAAAAGTACTGGTAATAGAACCCGTTGTTCCTGTATTTGCAAGGAACCCTTTCCACCTTACCCAGCTGCAGCAATCCTTCTACCTCCTCTGCAAGAAGAGTCTCATGAGAAGGGTCCCTGAAGAGGGATGAGAACAGGGCGTAAAAAGAAACTGGAGGGCATAACCCCGTGCCACAGTACTGAGGACCCAGTTGTCCTCTCCAGTGTATCCAGATTTTTCTTAAGTGTACCTTCCACAACTGGACACAGTTCTCCAGCTAAGGCCTCACCAGAACCTAGTATAGCAGAATAATTATCTCCCATGCCTTAGATATAACACAGTCACTAATACATCCCAGAATATTTGCCTCTTTTGCAACTGTATCACATTGTTGGCTCATTCAATTTGTGATTCGCTATAACCCTCTCCCCCCCGATCCTTTTCTGTAGTACTACATAGCCAACTATTCCTCATTTTAAAGCGATGCCTCTGATTTTTCTTTTGTGAATGCAGGACTTTGCACTTTTCTTTACTAAAGTTTATCTTGTTGATTTCAGACCAGTTCTCCAATTTATCAAGATCATTTTGAAATCTAATCCTGTCCTCCAAAGTGCCTGCAACTTCTCCCAGATTGGCAACATCCACAAATTGGATAATGGAGTGGAGACTGTGCTTATACAAGTCATTAATGAAAATACTGAATAGCACTAGACCCAGGACTGACCTCTGAGGGACTCCAGTTTGTCAGAGAACCAATGACAATTATTGTCCGAGTATGTGTTTTCAACCAGTTGTGCACCCTCCTCACAGCAATTTCATTTAGAACACATTTCCCTAATTTGATTGTGAGAATACCACGTGAGACAATGTCAAATGATTTAATAAAATCAAGATAAATCACACCTACTGCTTCCCCCCTCTAGCCACTAGGCCAGTTACCCTGGCAAAGAAGAAAATTAGGTTGCTCTGTCAGAATTTGTTTTTGCACTGTTTTGAACTATTATCCTCCAAGTGCTTACAAATTGATTGTTTAATAATTTGTTTCTGTATCTTTCCGGGTATTGAAATTATGCTGACTGATCAATTCCCAGTGTCCTCTGTTCCCCTTTTTAAAGACATGTCCTATGATTGCTATTCTCCAGTACTCTAGGATCTCACCCATCCTCCATGAGTTCTTGAAGATGATTGCTAACAATTCCAAGATTTCTTCACTTAGTTCCTAAAATACCCTACGATTAATTTTGTCAGGCCCCTGTTGATTTCAATGCAGCTAACTTATCTAAATATTCTTTAGTCTGTTTTTTCTCTATTCTGGCTTGTTTTCCTTCCCCCTTATTGTTAATATTAACAACATGCATGTGAAGATTGCTTATCATGCTTGTCATTGGCAGCAGCAAGTAAAGATCAAGAAGCAGAACCAGAGACAGTCAATATATTCTATGTTGACACAGATGGAACCTTTGCCAGTGACAAACACTATAATACAACATTAAATTAAGAATGATCCAGGGCTAGCTAAGTGTATAACAAGGTTTCCTAATGTTTGGCACCAAAGTGATTATTCCTATGAAGATCTGGTCCTATATACTCCAAGAATTACATGAAGGCCATTTGGAAATGAAATTCCTGGCTAGGAGTTTTGTGTGGTAAACAAACAGAGAAAATGACAAAACAGTGTCAAGATAGTCAATAAATGCAACACATGCCTAAACATGCTCCACTGCAATTTTAGGAGTGGCTAACTATTCCGTGGCATAGAATCCACATGTAATCTGCTGGACCATTAATGGGACATGTTTATAAATGGCATGAAATTTTCTGTACGAATTCAAATAGTTCAGCACAGACAGTGGAAGGGTTAAAACTCTTGTTTTTGAGGACGGGTGTTCCTGAACAGATTCTAAGCAACAATGGAACTTAAACCACATCTGAGGAGTTCCAATTGTTCATTAAAAGAAATGGTATCGAACACAACACATTGACTCATTACCATCCTGCCACCATCGAATTAGTGGAAAGTTTTATTCAGACTTTCAAGAAAGCAATTTGTGTTACAACACTGGAAAAAGGTAGCATACAACAACCCATGATTACAGATTTTCTATTGTTATTACAAATCAGACACCAGTAATGTTGTTTATGTGATGTAATTTAAGGTCTTGTCTGGACTTGTTGAAGCCTAATATACAGAAAGACATTCAAAAGAAACAGTTTTCACATGGGAGAAACTTGGTAAGAGACTACAGAGCTAACTTATGGAAACCTGAAGTGATTACATCACTGACTGGTCCTCCATCACACTAGGCAAAAGTAGCACCAAACCTGTCATGCAGAATCAGGTTTTGAGCACAAGTTCAGCAGGATGTTTTACACCAGTGATGGCTATTGAAATACTGAGCCTACAATATAGCCATAGACAGTGATTTGTCATAGTACCAGTGGACCTTTCCATGTTTCTACTACAAGAGACCCTAATTCTATAGCCCAGGAAGATACTGATACACCAGACAATATATATATTTGTGATACCTATGAGATATTCTCCTGAAAGAAGCCATAAACCACCTCTCAGACATAATTTACATCATCTTGTGCATTACTGATAGTAATATGTTTGCAATTTTTGTTTTCCCTTTCATTCTGAAGGGGGAGGAGTATGTGGCCTTCTATATTTGTACATGATTTATAAGCCTAGTTATCTGTAATCCCACCGTGCCAATGTGGTTTCCCCATATTCTTTATGTTGTGTAGAGAGCAAAGATACGACACCTGTCAAGAGAAGATCCTTTAAAGTTATGATGCTGAAGAACCACACAATGAATTGTGTAAAATGAGTTACATTTATCAAGAAGTCAGAAGAATATGTACTAAAGTTGGTCCACCTCTACCTGCATAGTTTTTCTAGCAGACGGTGGAGCCAACAAAAACGTTGGGATGGGAAAACAGGTTAGAAGTTTTGAACTATGTATTTATGTCCTCAAAATGAGCTATGCTTACTTCAGATGCACCCAACTCATTTTCCCCTAACCAGACACATCTGTTCCGGAAGGTACTGACAGCCTCTGTCTATAATAAAGGTTCTTCAGAGAGAGTCTTTGTTATTTCTATAGTGTCATTAGCTTGTGTGGCACTTCAGAGCAGCTGCATACTTTGGACAGAAGACTGAAAAGTTTTAACATTTCAATATATCTCCCAAATAGTATTTTGGAAAACAATGACTTTCGGCTGATAACATACAGATGAACACTAGAGAGGGAAACATGAGAGGAACAGTCAGCATGGATTCACCAAGGGCAAGTCATGCCTTACTAACCTAATTGCCTTCTATAACGAGATAACTGGCTCTGTGGATGAGGGGAAAGCAGTGGACCTGTTATTCCTTGACTTTAGCAAAGCTTTTGATAAGGTCTCCCAGAGTCTTCTTGTCGGCAAGTTAAAGAATTATGGACTAGATGAATGGACTATAAAGTAGACAGAAAGCTGGCTAGATTGTCAGGCTCAACGGGTAGTGATCAATCGCTCCATGTCTTGTTGGCAGCCGGTATCAAGCGGAGTGCCCCAAGGGTCGGTCCTGGGGTCGGTTTTGTTCAACATCTAACGGGGTCGGGGTCCCTGTGAGCCAGGTTTTGTTCAATCATCTTCATTAACTGATCTATGAGGAACGGCAGTGAGTATCAGTACTCCTCTAGCAAGTTTGCAGATACACTAACATGGAAGAGTGGGGATAGCGGTACAGAGGGACCCTAGCAGCAAATTAGAGGACTTGGACACCAAAAGAAATGCTGATGAGGTTTCAACAAGGACAAGTTCAGAGTCCTGCACGTTAGGACAGAAGAATCCCATGCACTGTTGCAGCAGAAGTAGGGACTGAGATGCTGGGAAAGAAAGTTCGTGGCAGAAAAGGACCGAGGGGCGTTAGCAGATGGATGGAGAAAGATGGATATGATCGTCACAGTGCGACCCTTGTGTGTTAACCCACAGGCCAACAGGCATTTTTGGCTGTACAAGTCAGGGGCAATTGCCAGCAAGCATTGGAGGGACACGTGATCAGGTCATGCCTCTATTCCAGACATTGCTGAGGCCTCAAATCCAGAGTAACTGTGTTCAGTTTGGGGCCCTCCACACTACACAGAAGGATGTGGAAAAAATTGGAAAAGAGCCAGCAGAGAGCAACAAACAATGATTAGCTGAGGCTGCGAGCAGACATGACTTAATGAGGATGAGGCTGAAGGAACTCGGGATTGTTTAGGTCTGCAAGAAGAGAAGACTGAAAGCGGGGATTTGATAGCTTCTTTCAACTACCTGAAAAAGGGGGTATCCCAAAGAGATGATCTAGACTTGTTCTCAGTGGTATCATGTTCTCAGTGGTATCAGGTGACAGAACAAGAAGTAATAGTCTCAAGTTGCAGTGGGGGAGGTTTAGGTTGGATATTAGGAAAAACTTTTTCACTCAGAGAGTGGTGAAGCACTGGAATGGATTACCTAGGGAGGTGGTGGAATCCCCTTCCTTAGTAGTTTTTAAGGTCAGGCTTGACAAAGCCCTGGCTGGGATGATTTAGTTGGGGACTCATCCTGCTTTGGGCAAGGGGTTGGACTAGATGACCTCCTAAGGTCCCTTCCAACCCTGATATTCTATGATTCTCTGATTAACCTTGTGTGACATATGTAGGTATATGCTGTTTCCAGAAGTTTGGAGCCCTTATTTCTGAGTCTGAATTTCTCCCTTCCATTCATCTACACACAAACATCTGATTTACACAGTTCTGGATTCCATTTCTAAAATTTTAAGTAGGTTTTATGCAAAGGAAAAAATAAGACAGCAAAGTGTACTGAGAGGGCTGTAACATTCACTGGCGGATATCCAAATACGTTATTTATGATCTAAGAGTTTAAAGTATCAGACTACTGTTTTGTAAGATGAGCTCTGATCCACCCTCCCTAATGATATTCTAGCAATATTTGCCTGAGGCATTAGTTTAAATTAAATTTTATTTCATGATTCATGCTCTCTCTCAATTTTCCCTCTCTTAAGGCACCTTTTAATTATAAAAAAATAAACTTAATTAGATAGTGGTAACTATTAAAATGTGGCTAATCATTGCCAGGTATCTACAATAAAAAGAAAGCTGACTTTCTTCCCTCAAAAGAGACAAAACCAGGCAGACATCACAGACTACAAGTTACATCAAAAGGAGAGAAGTGTGGATTTTCAGATGTCAGAATTTGAGATGGGAGAGTGGTCAAATACCAAAAGGGGTGCTAGGTGCTGTAACAATAATATTTATCCCCTTTATATTTTTATCTAAGGGCATGAAGGATGGAGTGGGCCCAAGCGTCTCTCAGTTCCTTTGTCCGGTTCAGAATCCAAGTGGTGTAGATTCCCTAGTAGAGGGGAAAGAGAGCAAGTCATGGAATTCATGTGGACAACACATCTTGAAAAAAAACAGTTACTGGAAGGTAAGTAACTGTTCTTTCTACCTCAAGTGATTGTCCACGTGTATTCTGGGGACTAGGGAGAAGTGACCTCATAATTAGGAGAAGGTTGCTAGAAGTCCTATTTAAATCAAGACTGCAGGACAGCCCTGTCAAAGCGGATGTCAAATCTTGAGGCCTCAACTAAAGAATAGCTGGGTGAAAGTGTGGACTCATCCCCATTGTATCTGCACTGCAAATTTCTGAAACTGGTATGCTTCCCACAGAAGACAGAAAAGATCCTGAGCCCTGGTGGAGTAGGCTATAATCTAAATAACTCATAGAATTATCTAAGGCCATGACACTATGTCTACATTATGTCTGGTCTACACTAGGAAATTAAGTCGCCATAACCGTGCCGCTCAGAGGTGTGAAAAATCCACCCCCCTGAGCAACGCAGTTAAACCGAACTAACCCTCAGTGTAGACAGCACTAAGTCAACAGGAACATTCTCCTTTTGACCTAGCTACTGCCTGCTGGGGAGGTGGATTAACTTCGCTGACATAGGTAGTGTCTTCACTGAAACATGACAGCGGCGAAGCTGCAGAGGTACTGCTGTAGTGGTTTATATGTAGACATGCCCTAATTCAATTAAATACCAGTTTAGACAGTCTTTAGGTGGATACTGCCTGACCTTTCACCCAATCAGCAAATGCTACAAACAGCCTAGGGGAACCCCTGAAGGTTCTTGTTCTTTCACGGTATTATGAAAGTGTCCTAACCACATCAAGGATGTGCAATTTTTTTGAAGTGGAGCTAAGGAAAGAAAAATGGCAGATGAACAGTCTAATTGAAATGAAAATCTAAGACAATCTTGAAAAACATTTATGATGAAACCTAAGGATCACTTCATCTGTATGAAACGCAATGTAAAGTGAGGACTTGCATCTCCTTTACCTTTCAAGCTGATGTTATATTCACTAAAAAGATCATTTTCACAGAAAGATGATATTGAAAGCAAGTTGCTAACAGCTCAAAAGGGGGTCCCCATTAACCCATCTAACACTATACTGAGGTTCCAAAAGGAAGGGGGCTCATAGAAAGTGAGAAACAGATGAAATAAGGCCCTTAAGGAATATAACAACTATAAGGTGAGAAAATATGGTTTCCCCTTGAATGGGAGGATGATATTGCTGCTCGATGTATCCTTATGGTGCTGATGGATAGCTCTGAATGCTTTACCCATATCAGATAGATCAGAATAGTAGGAATTGTGACTCCTAAGGGAGACAAGTGGCATAGTGTTGTCCAAATAAAGAACCTGTTCCATTTAAGTGCATAGGTCAATCTAGTAGAGTCCTTCCTGCTATGCACAAAAATATTCCGGACTTCAGCTAAACAGCTTCTTTCACTGACAGAGACATAAGGTGGACGAGGTAATATCTTTTATTGGACCAACTTCCGTTAGTGAGACAAGCTTTTGAGCTTACAAAGACCTCTGCTTTAGTTTGGGGAAATAACCCGAAGTGTCACTGCTCTTTGTAAGGTTGAAAGCTTGTCTCTCTCACCAAAAGAAGTTGGTCCAATAAAAGATATTGCCTCACTTATATAATCAGCGGATAGGTACACTTCATTCTCAGAGTTCATGAGATAAGGAAAGCATCTGACAAGAAGATGGTATTCAGCCTTTCCCCAAAACTCCCTCCCTTATCTGAAGCAACACTGCTGATTATCCTCACCTGCAGAAGATGGTTTGCAGGCTCAAATCCTTAGCGGGCAACTTGCAGATGAGAAGGCTGGTCCAGCAGGACATTCTGAAAGTCTGGTAGAAGCAGAATTACTGGTACAATCTGTTGATGAATGCACCAATTCCAGAGATGAACTTGCTTAGCAAAGGAGGGATAATTGTATTCCTTTCTGTTTGTTGACATAAAACATTGCTGTTGTGTTGTCTCTCATTTCTTCAACTGTTAGTCCACAGCATAAGAAGAAAAGCTTTGCATCCTAGACAAATAGCTCTGAGTTCCAGAACATTTATGTGAATCTCTTTGGCAGTCCAGAGGCCTCGTGCCTTGTGATGCTGTATGGAATATGGGTGACCATTTATAATATTATTGATACCAATATTACAAAATAGAAAATGAATATTACAAGGTATGCCATGGAAGGTATCAGTACAAAAGTTATGATTTTCTAAGTATGATAATCTTGTTTATATGTACGTATCATCTTTGTTTCATGAAGGACCAGACTTCAAAGAGAAACTGCTGAGCTTCAGTTCATCTGCAAATTTGACATCAGCAGCTCAGGATTAAACAAAGACTGTGAATGGCTTGCCAACTACAGAACCAGTTTCTCCTTCCTTGGTTTTCACACCTCAACTGCTAGAACAGGGCCTCATCCTCCCTGATTGAACTAACCTCATTATCTCTAGCTTGCTTGCATACATATACCTGCCCCTGGAAATTTCCACTACATGCATCTGACGAAGTGGGTATTCACCCACGAAAGCTCATGCTCCAAAACATCTGTTAGTCTATAAGGTGCCACAGGATTCTTTGCTGCTTTTACAGATCCAGACTAACACGGCTACCCCTCTGATATGTGATATATCTGTATCTCAAACTTGTGCTGTCTTTCTGAGTGACATCTCCATACAGATTGGCATCAGCACTATCCAGCCTGCTTAATGGCCCATCAAGGGCAATCAACTGTACAATGAACCAACAGAGAGAATCCAGGGTCTACATCTATGAGTCAGCAGCACATGTAGTGACATGCCTGCGGACAGGGGACTCCAAGAGCTTTTCCATGCCCGTGTGCTGTGAGCTTGTGTTTGGGATAAAGGATGTACAAGCCAAGCCACATGACAAAGGATATAAAAAGGCAGCTACATCTTCTCCATTTTGTCTTCAATCCTACTTCTCATCTCTGGAGTAACTTCTCTACAAACTGAAAAGGACTAATATATTCACCCAATATATTGGAGATGTTCCAGGGGAACTTTACAAGCCAGCAAACTCACCAGTGTTGCTAAAGCCTGATATATCGACTCTGAAGTCATGTGTATGTATCTGACTGCTTTGGCCATTTAACATCTCTCTTCTCTTTCTTTTCTTTTAATTTATAATAAAACCTTTAGTTTTAGATACTAAGGGATTGCTGGCAGAATGATATTTTGGGTAAGATCCAAACTAATATCGATCTGGTACTGTGGCTGGCCTTTTGGGGATCAGAAGAACATTTTGTATAGTGCATACAGTTCTAAATACCTTCTCACTTTACTGGATCTATTTGCTGATTGTAAGCCAAAGAATGGAATGCAATAAAAAGGGCTGTGCAGTCTTCTTTTTCTTCCCCCCCAGCTCCTTGATAACTTGTGGGGGGGGGACCAGGAGCACAGTTTGTGACTGGCTGGTGAATCTAACTACAGTGTTAAGCACCAGGTTTGGGAGAATCTGCTCTCCTTTCTGCAGCCTGCCCTGATCTTGGCATTCTCAGTGTGGGCTACTGTAGGCAACTTGGGTCACAGACCTGGGGGTGGTCTAGGTGGGCTCCCCACCTGAGCATGGAAGTCACCAATGTTTTGATAGGTAGATACAGCTGGAGAAATCAGTACTCCTTTGCACACATGGGAGTCCTTCCACCAAATTAATAATGAGAAGGCTTCTCAGGGCACCTGTGTCCTCATGTCCATGTGATGTATGTGGGGCAGATGCAAGATTTTTAACTACATTTCTATGAAACAGAGGTGAAATCTGACATGCTATGTGGCGTAAGTGAGAGACATGCTCAAGTCTTTGGGTGAGCTTGCAGCTCGTTGATGAGGTCTATCTTGGTCTTGAATCTGTCCTGTGGCAGATTAGCCTTTGCTGATGGGGAATCTAGCATTACCCATATGAACTCTAGTCTCTGGGTTTGCAACAGTGATTGACTTTTCTGTTTAGATTCTGAGATCTGTGTGGTGAAAAGATGTAGGACTAAATGAATAGAATCGTTCACCTGCCATGGTGATCTTCCTCGAATAAGCCAGTCATCGAGTACTGGCATATCTAGATCCCTTGCCTTCCAAGATGAGCTCGTCAATCACGTGCTGAATACTCTTGGTTTTGTTGAAAGACCAAAGGGAAGGACTTTGTACTGGTAGTGAGAAGTTCCCATCTGGAATCTTAGCTATTTTCTGTGTGCCAGGTGAATTGATATGTGAAAGTATGTGACTTCTAAACTGAGAGCTGTGAACCATTTTTGAGGATCTAAGGATAAGGTTATAGAGGCTAGAATTACCAAACTGAATTTGAAATGATGGATGAAGCTATTTGAGTTGTCTCAAATCTAGTACTGGATGCTTGTCTCCCTTGTTCTTAGGGATTATACAATAATGGGAGCAAAACCCATTCCTCTTTTAACTCCAGAGGCTCTTCTTCCACTGTTCAGAGATTTAGAAGGGAATTCACTTCTTTCTTTAACCATTTTTTGTAAGAGGAGTCCTTGAAGAGGGGTAGTAAGGGACTGCAAATGGATAATATCTCACACTGTTAACCTCTAAAACCCAGTGGTTTGAGTTAAATCAATTCCAAGCCTCTAAAAAATAAAAAGGTGGTTGCCAGACATGGGGGTGGCAAGAAAGGTATTGATTCTCCAAATGCTCTATATGGCTCTCAATGATGGTGTCCAACCTTGCTGCCATGAGGTGGATCTAGGGGTCCAGTATCAAAGGAAGAGAGCCTCTGCATTGGAAACTTTGCTCCTTCCTTGGTAGCTCACATGATCTTTGTGGATTATAATCACCTTTGTCCAGCCTGTCCCTGTCCATCCCTCCACAAATGCAAGTCGATGCCACACCATTCCATTTTGTTGTGAACACATTCTTTCCATTTCTGGCTAAAGAGTTCTGTCATGGGATTGGCCTACCATGTTTTCGGTCTGCCCAGCTGCTGCTTGTGGTCTCTAGGGATTCAGTCACTGATGCGGGCTGTCCACCTATTGTCTTCCCTACGGATTACATGACCTGCCCACCTCTGTTTTGTGTCCTACATTGCCTGCACAACATCGGTCACTTCTGTACACCTTCTAATCTCTTGATTAAGTATGTGATCATGGACCGATATCTTACACATTTGCCTTTTCATTGCTCTCTGAGTGACAGCAAATTTTTCTTCCTCCGCTTTCCTCATTGACTAGCTTTTCGCTCCACATATAATTACTGGCAGAATACTGGAGTTAAACTTCTTTTCTTCATGGGAAGTTCACAATCCATTAGAGATGTCTTTATTCTGTTGAAACTTCCTCTCCCTGCCTTTCTCCTCCTACTGCATTCCCTTTCAAATGAGTTGTCTCTGTTCACATGCTGACCCAGGTAAATATATTTTTTGACCTCCTCGATTATTTTCCCATTTACAGTGATGATTCCTGCTGCACAATGCTCATTCCACATACACTTCATCTTCAAAGTGTACACTTCCAACCCGATATCATGTGAAAGTGTTTGTAATTACTGCAATTTCTCCAGTTATCCTGTGTCCTTTGCCAATATTACACAGTCAGCAGTGAAGAGAAGATGCGTTAGCTGTTCTCCATCAATTCTGATTCCTTTTACCCAGTACAATTTCTTTAACCGTGACTCCAGTACGGCTGAAAACAGCTTCAGTGACTGTCTTACTCCTCTATGTATAATAATAATGCACAGGACATTGAATAATCTTCTCTTTGTCAAACAATTGCAGTTAATTTCTTCCAGCAGGTCAATGTACCTCAGGTCGATTCCAATTTCGTTGAGCGCGTTGAGTACAGCCTTAATCTCCAGCAAGTCAAATGCCTTTTTGTAGTCGACAAATTCAAGACACAACGATACTTCGTATTTCTTGCATTTTTTCAAAGAGCTGCCAAACTGAGTGGATGTGATCAATTGTTGAATACCCTGAGTAGAAACCAGCCTGTTCTCTGGTTTCATGCATTTCAAGATCCTTCTTAATCCAATTGAGTATGACGCTGGTGAAGATCTTGTGAGAGGACTGTGATCAGATGGTAGTTGTTCAATTCTTTTGGATCGCCCTTCTTCATCGATAGTCGTGTTTCGATTTCTTCCATGCATCTGGAACATGCTTGCTACTGATGTAGACCGTATCTTCAAGGGTTATATTAATACATGAAAACACCTTTTTCTAGAGTGGTTTGTGACCAGGCCTGCTTTGTCTTAGGGGCTAGCAAGTAGCTGCCAAGAAATGGACAATAGCTCTTTAACCTTTTATAGAGCATAGAGCTTTATCAGTTCTCGAGTTATGGGAGGACCTCAGTAGCTGCGTGGACCTCCTTTGTACTCTCGAAGACTGTAACCATGAAGCTCTGTGCATGGCAGTGGAGTTTGTCATTGATTGTTCTGCCATGTCCAATGCGTCTTATGCTACCTACAGCAATGTATGAGTTACCAGTTGTCCCTCAGCTACAAAAGACTTAGGTTCCTCCCTAAATTCTTGAATTTGTGTGTCTACCATGTGATGCAGAAGTTCCTGAAATTTTTTAAAATAGTCAGACTGAATGGATGTGGAGTGCACAACTGCTTCATCTGGTGAGGAAGAGGAGATCACTGCTGAGATAAGACGGTTACTCACCTTTGTAACTGTTATTCTTCGAGATGTGTTGCTCATATCCATTTCAGTTAGGTGTGTGTGTGCCGCGTACATGTTCGTCGGAGAAACTTTTACCCTAGCAACACTCGGTGGGTCGGCTGGGCGCCCCCTGGAGTGGCGCCACTATGGCACCGGATATATACCCCAGCCGACCCGGCCACCCTTCAGTTTCTTCTTGCCGGCTACTCCGACAGTGGGTAAGGAGAGTGGGTTTGGAATGGATATAAGCAACACATCTCAAAGAACAACAGTTACAAAGGTGAGTAACCGTCTTTTCTTCGAGTGCTTGCTCATATCCATCCAGTTAGGTGATTCCCAAGCCTTACCTAGGCGGTCGGGTCGGAGTGAGACGTTGCGGAATGTAAGACCGCTGAGCCGAAGGCGGCATTGTCTCTGGACTGCTGGACCAATGCGTAGTGTGATGCAAAGGTGTGGATGGAAGACCAGGTAGCCGCGCGACATATTTCCTGGATGGGAACATGGGCCAGGAAAGCAGCAGATGAGGCATGAGCCCGAGTAGAATGGGCGGTGAGATGGCCAGTCGGAACGTGAGCCAACTCATAGCATGTCCGGATACAGGATGTCACCCAAGATGAAATTCGTTGTGAAGAGACTGGTATGCCCTTCATGCGCTCTGCGACAGCTACAAAGAGCTGAGGCGAACGTTAAAAGGGTTTGGTCCTCTCGATATAAAAGGCGAGAGTCCTGCGGACATCCAACGTATGCAGCTGTTGTTCCCAGAGCGATGAGTGCGGCTTTGGGAAAAAGACTGGTAGAAAGATGTCTTGATTAATGTGGAAGGCAGAGACCACCTTAGGGAGGAATGCCAGGTGCGGTCGCAGCTGTACCTTGTCCTTGTGGAATACCGTATATGGGGGATCCGCAGTCAAAGCTCGAAGTTCCGAGACACGTCTAGCCGAGGTGATAGCGACTAGGAAGGCTGTCTTCCAGGAAAGGTACAGCAGCGAGCATGTGGCTAAAGGCTCAAAGGGGGAACCCATAAGCCTAGCTAACACGAGGTTTAAATCCCAAGTAGGGGTTCGGTGCTTGACCTGCGGGTACAGCCGCTCCAAGCCCTTGAGGAATCTGGAAACCACGGGGTGAGAAAAGACAGAACTGCCAGTTTCCCCTGGGTGGAAGGCAGAAATAGCTGCAAGATGCACCTTAGAGAAGAGATTGCCAGTCCCTGCTCCTTGAGGGGCCATAAATAGTCCAAGATAATGGGGACCGACACACCTTTGGGGATAAAGTTATGCTGAGAGCACCAGTGGGAGAGGCGCTTCCACTTGGCGAGATATGTTGTCCGCATGGAAGGCTTTCTGCTTCCCAGCAGCACCTGTTGTACTGAGGTGGAACAACGCAACTCAGATTGGCTCAACCATACAGCAGCCATGCTGTCAGATGAAGGGACTGCAGGTCCGGGTGGTGAAGCCTGCCGAAGTCCTGTGTTATGAGGTCCGGGCATAGCGGCAGGGGGATCGGGTCTGCCATAGAGAGGTCGAGCAACAGGGTGTACCAATGCTGTCTCGGCCATGCTGGAGCGATGAGGATTAGTTGGGCTCTGTCCCTGCGGAGCTTGAGTAGGACTCTGTGGACAAGAGGAAAGGGTGGGAAGGCATAAAATAGGTGCCCCTTCCACGGGATCAGGAATGCGTCCGAGAGGGAGCCTGGGGAGCGACCTTGCAGGGAGCAGAACACCTGGCATTTCCTGTTCTCTTGGGAGGCAAAGAGGTCTATGTGGGGAAACCTCCACTTCCAGAAGACAGAATGGAGAATGTCCGGACGGATGGACAACTCGTGAGACAGGAAGGATCTGCTCAGTTGATCTGCCAGAGTGTTTTGGACTCCTGGGAGAAAGGACGCTACCAGGTCTATTGAGTGGGCTATGCAAAAGTCCCATAGTTGAATCACCTCTTGACAAAGGGGAGGATGAAAGCCCCGGGACGAGTGGATCCTGTACCGACTCCTAATCCTGGGGGACATCCGGAGCTGGCAGATCGTGGGGGTCCGGTGTGGGGGCAGCAGCTTCCTCTGTACCAGCAGGGGGAGGTCGGCTGACAGTGGCCAGGCACGCCGTGTTCTGATGGACCGGAGCGTGATGGCACAGCGGGTTCATCTTGGGCTTGGTGATAAGCCCAAGGCATCCAAAAGGACAACTGATGAGGTCCCTGGTCCGGGCCGTGGGTTCCTAGGGCGAACCTGCTGTGAGTGTTTGAATTCCCATAGGAAGCACTGTCCACATGGGATGATACGGATGGGTGCCGAGAAGGCCACAGAGGAGCTGAGACCGTTTGGGGAGGGTCTCTGTGACTAGTCGAACCATCTTCATGCGGCACCAGAGAATGGTACCGGGAGTCGTACCAGCATCGAGAGTGAGACCGGGACCTGCTACCGGTGCAGTGCCGGGAGGTCGACTGGTGCCTTGAATCCCTGCGCCGGGATCGGCTGCGAGATGTGTGGTGCCGTGAACGGTGCCAGGACCTGGATCGGTGCCGAGAGTATCGGTTCGGCGCACGGGATCTTGAGCGGTGCCGCGAGTACAACCTGTACCGGGACTGCGAGCAGTGTCGGGACCGGGATCGATGATGGGACCAAGAGCACCTGCGGGACCTGGATCATGACCAGCGACGTTTGGCGGTGCCGGGCGAGGATGGTCTCAGCAGGGCCGGTTTGCCTAATGATTAGACAACCCGCACCGGCAACTCCCTTGCCGTAGAGAACATCTCCAGCGTGGAGGACACGATAAGCTCAACCAAGGCGTGTGCTGGGGAGTTGGTAGGCACTGGACTTGACGGCTCCTGCGATACCGGAATCAAGGGCGCAGAAGACGTCGGCAGTTGACTGTGCCGGGCGGTCTGACTTAGTTAGGCGCTCTGACTGCGGCGTAGGCACGGGAACCGCAGGAGTCTTATGCTTCTTGATCCTCGGGAAGAGAGCGCGGTGCCAGGCAGGAGCCTGGGCCGGTGATGGCTGGTGTCGAGGAGCCTTCACAGTGCCCATGTGCACCGGTGTGGAGGAGGCACCCGTCCCCGGTGCAGCAGTTGGTGCCGAAGATGGAGGAGTTAGAGCTGCCTCCACCAGGAGCTCCTTTTTCGTCCGGAGCTTGAAAGCCTTGCAGATGAGGTACTTGTCTGCAAGGTGGGATTCGCCCAAGCACTTGAGATAGGAGTCGTGAGGGTCTCCTGTGGGCATCGGCCTATGACAGGCCAAGCCCGTCATGACAGGCCAAGCCCGGGTTTGAAGCCCGGTGAACTGGGCATAGGCCCTGGTACTGGGTGAGGGGAGGGGGCTAATCCCCGATCCCTCTTAACTATATACAATAACTACTACAAAGAACTAATAAAACTAACTAGAAATATAGAATATTGAACTATATACAGAATAACGATTAGAATGAGTGAATAGCTAGGGAGGTGGAGATCAGCTAAGCCGCGCTCCACTGTTCCAACGACCGACACGGGCAGTAAGAAGGAACTGAGGTGCGGATAGGTCGACAGGGGTATATATCTGGCACCACAGTGGCGCCACTCCAGGGGGCACCCTGCCAGCCCACCGAGTGTTGCTAGGGTAAAAATCTTCCGACGAATGTGCATGCGGCATGCGCGCACACCTAACTGGAATGGATATGAGCAAGCACTCGAAGTAGAACAAGTGTCTCTCTATTTGCAAATGTTCTTCCTCACTTTCCTGTTCTTACTGGGGTATAATGTGAGTTAGTGCCAGATGTCCTTCTCAAGGAACCACAAATTTCACAGAGAAGGGAGATCAACATCTATTGGTGGTAACAGAGCTAGATTTCCTTGCCAGATCACTCAGTACCAAGAATAATTTTGATGCCAAGAAAGTCAGTGTCAGGAGCATCCATGCTGCAAGAGTCAGCGGCCCTGTGTGCATCAATATTACTACTGAGAGGTTGGTGCCGGCAAAATGTGGACTGCTGCCTGAGACAGCACCCTATGGGCTTAAGGACCAGGTTTTGCCAGGTTGTCAGAGGGGCCAAATTTGGGCTGTGAACTACCCTTTGGCCAAGTAGTGTGAGATCTATGACTCCTTTTATTAGGTTTCAGGGAGGGTAACCAAGGCCTGCACTTACTGTGGGAACTATGCCCCTTCTGACCCGTTTCAGACTATTAAGTGAAGGATATGACTTGGCTGCTCTGCTGGTCTCAGTGGATGAAGTTTTTTTTTGAAGAGTGAGCCTGGGAGCTGAGTTGGGCAGCAGGTCACAGGAGCACTGACTGAGGAAGCCTGCTGAGGCCCAGTTGGTTCTCTTTTTATCTTCTGTTCTGAGGAAACTTGCTCCCATAGAAAACGTTTAAGATGGGCTTCTCTTGCCTTCTACATGCTTTTGGAGAAGAAGCAACAGATCTAGCATCTGTTGGGGAAATGATCCTCTCCAAAACAAAAGAGGCACATTCAGTGTCTGTCATTACATGAAACAGTTCCTTCACAGTGTGAGTTTTGAAGCCCAGGGGCTTCAATTCAGCCATAGCAGCTAATCCCCACTAGGGTGGGGAAAGTCCCAAACACTAAGAAGAGGATTTTGTTGTTGTTGTTGTTTTTACATACAGCTGATAGGTATAAAAAACAACAAAAAAAACCCCACTACAATAACTATGCCAGTATTACTAGCTAACTGGTCACATACACACACAACTAGTAAAGTTACACAGTATGCAGAGAAGTGGACATTACAGGGTTTCCATCTTGCAGCCACAGGAAGTAAGAGTACAGGAAAGGTCCCAGTGGACATTGCTGCCCAACAGAATCCAATCTCACATATATGGATGCACGTGCAGCGGAAGTGGAATACACGTGGACAATCACTGAAGAAAGTTTTTCTTCAATTTACAGTGAAGTAGCCTGAGCAGTAATTTGCACAAGGACAGTCACACAATGTCAGAAATAGGAAAGTTAGGAGCTCCTGGGTCCCAGTCCCCTGCTCAGTCAGCTATACTGTATTGCCTGTTGGAGCTTTATTGCTATTTTCACCATAAAAGATAACAGGCCTTAAAAATAAATAAGCATAGCTATTATTTCAGCTGCTTTGACAACTATAAAATCAGCTTTTTATCACTTTCACTTCTATAGTCAGATCATAAAAGAAAACTGAGTTTGGATTTGAAAAAAGTCACTGAACAATTTAAAAAATGAAAAAAAAATCTATTCTAAATTCACTTAAGTTTTCCATGGGCATTTTGTCTTTACCTGTCTCCATCTCGAAGACGTTTAAACTGTGTACTCAATAGACACATCAAAGTTGGCCCCAATCGGCTACCAGGAACTAAATCTTCTACCATAAGAGCAGGAAATAAATCTATGTTCAGAGGTGATCCATAGAGACTATAACAAGAGAAATACAAATACTTATTTAAAATTACACATTTATAAAAACATTCAGTATTATGACAAAATTAAGGGTAATTGTTCTGAACTATTCACAGCAAAAATAACCATGATATTAAATTTAGCATTCTCTTCCTGCATTGTGCTGCACCTAATTCAAAGAGGTTTTTAAGGTCAGGTTTGACAAAGCCCTGGCTGAGATGATTTAGTTGGGAATTGGTCCTGCTTTGAGCAGGGGGTTGGACTAGATGACCTCTTGACGCCCCTTCCAACTCTGATATTCTATGATTCTATGAAAACTGAAGACATAAATACTATCATGAGATTTCAGTATTACATTTATTTAGTTTTTTAAATATTACTCATAAAAAAATTTCCTGTGGGTGTATACATGAACACATGGTCTCTGGATGGGCTCAGCTTCATGGAGTTCCTACAACTCAAGGAGTGGAGGAATCAGATCTGTGTAAGTGTCACTGAGGGAAAGACATTCTGTAGCTTATGCAGGTACTCAGGAACCCTGAGCCTTCCATACTTGTCTCCTGATGTTGGCAGAAAGTTTTGTAGGATATTCCCTTTATACCTTTCCTAATAAATACTTCCTTCTAGGTTAGACATTTAAATAATTATTATCACATGCACATTTAGACATAAAAGTACATTTGAATTTTTAACCATTAACCTTCACCTCAAGCTCACCTGCTAAGCTTCTCCCTGATTTCAGGGTTCCTAATTTCGTTTTTCAGATCTTCAAAAGTATGAGCTGAAGAAAGATTACAGTAAACTCTAAAATCATGGTAGGGAGGAATTCCATGGTCTCTGCCTCTCTGAATATTCATAGCTGCCAAATCTAAAGCCACAGTACGTGCCATGGAGAATAGTCTCTCTGTTAATTCTGTATTGAGTAACTGTGATGGTACTCGCATCTTACCAGCAACCCCAAACAATCCCCTTAACAGTGGATCAATGCCTCCTTCATTTACAATCCGAAAGGGAGAGAAGAATGCCTTATGAAGAGGTATATGGCCTTGTAGAATAGGTTCAAAGTTTTCATCCAGCCGATACAGTAAGGGATTGATAAGTGTGTGACCAAACCTAAAAGCGGCAGTTGCAAACTCATTAGTTATGCCAGAATTAACATTGGGATCATAACCTTTATATTCGCCAAGCATCTTCATGCCTACCTCTCCAAAGATCTTAGGGAGCCAATGGTTGTATGTTATATGTTGCATTTCTGCGCCAACAATTTTGCGCGTTTCATGATATATTGTGTCCCCATCCCAGTGTGGGTTGAGTTTCAGTAACTCTGTAGCAATTCTGTTGTGTTCTCTAAACCACAATGTATGCATACTGGTGAGACCCAGTTGCTCATTAGCACGATGATCCCCAGCTAAGAAGCAAGGAATTGGGCTCTCGTTTTCATCTCTCATGCATTCTGTTGGTGGACCCGTAGCAAATGGAAGAAGAGGCTTGCCAGATCTCTGTACAATGCCCTGTCTCAGAAGACCCCTTTGACTTGCCAAGTCTCTGATTTCTTGTGACTCATGGTCTGAACTGCCATACACATTGGATGCATCAATATATGACGTCAGCTGGTTAATCTGTTCTCGTGGGTAAACAGAATTCATTAGAAGAGATGTCATGCCACTTCCACAAACAGGACTGGAGCGAACAAAAAACATGCACCGTGCACCATTTCTAACTCGAGGGTCATTTGGTGGTACCATGATTGAGAAACATGGAGGATCATTTGTACAAACTGAACTGCAGTGCTGACCATCAGAAAACCTGGCTTCACTCAGAGCTGCAACTGTGGAGTCAAGGTCATGATCAAGGAACTGACCCCACTGCATTAGAAAGTGAGTAAACTGATCATCAGGGGTTATTGTTTCAGTTCCTATTAACGATGTTGAAACCAAGCGAGGCATGGGGAGCGTGTATCCATTATAGTGTCTATTAGGTCCAATGCCCCTAGGCAAGTTAAATCCATTTTCATAGACTGACTTTAACAACCGTTCAAAGGCTGTCAGAGAGGCACCCCACATCGGATGCTGCAGATTATTGCAAGTTCCATCATGTGTCCTGTATTTCTGGTGAAAGCACATATCTGAGCAGTTATTCACTCGTCTATGGGCTGTGCAGCCTGACAGATTAGCTATCAGGTTCAAGTATTGTGGAGATACAAGATCATTATAGTGATAGCCTGAAACAGAAGCATAGGGAAAATTAAAGACTTATCAGATTTTGGATACAAAAATCACAAATATCCTAGACATCATTTTATCATCTTTTGGTTTAAAAAAATTCCACATATCCTTGGACAAATTCAAAGGAAAAAGAATTTGCATGAAAACAATGACAAAAAACTTTTCAAAAGATCTCATCTCCCACTTAGTCACCTAAATGAAATAGGCAGATTTTGAAAGTACTCAACACCATACATCTGCCACTGAGAATAATTTGATAATCTGCCCACTTCATTTAGGTGCCTAAATGAGAGATGAGCTCTTCTGAAAATCTGGTCGTAACTGGATGTTGAGAACATTTGAAAATGTGCCCCAAAACTAATCAGCTGAAGCTTTTCTACTCTCAGAACTCTGTTATCTTATACAAGCTTTTGATTACTTTAAAACATATTTATTACTATTATGTATTGTTTTATGTTATATAAATATTACAGCAATACAAAAAAGACATGCATACCCTCCACCCTGCTAAGAATACAAGTGCCCCTTTATGCTAGGAACCACAAAACACATCGGTAGTTGTGGCCCTTAAGCTTACCATCTAATCAAAGACAAGTTAGTGTAACAAACAATACGCAGGAAGAGGGGAGGACGTTAATGGTAATAAAATAATGTGTTTATAGAGCCTAACAGCGTGCACAATTAAATGGTAATCACTCAAGAAAAATGTTACATATGATCTGAATGTAAAATTCAAAGAGTAGGTGTCAGTTATCTGCCCTACAAATAATATTTTCAGGACTATTCTGGCCTCTGAAACACTGTACACCATGGTGCAGAATCATCACTGGCTACTAAAGAACAGAACATAATACACTGTTTTGAGGATTTTTAACACTTTAAGATGAGGATGTTGTGGCTCTGCTACTCCAAGGCCTGTCCTTGTAATCAAGTACAATAACAATCAGTAACACCCCTTTTTAAGTTATCTTCATTTATTATAGCCTTCTGAATCTCTCTTTCCTTTTGCTCTTTACTTGTATACCGTTGAGATAAATGATTGTATGTTGTGGTAATCCTGGTTTTCATCAAAATTTCTAGAACAAGGGTATGAGCAGAATCAAACTTCCATGTTTTTGGACAAGCTGGCCTGCAAAATTAATTTTTGCCACCATATTCCAAATGTAACACATTCCTGTTCATTACCACACCACTATATATAATCCTGGTTTAAGATTTTTTTCAGAAGTGTTAGCAAGATGATTCTTTGAGATACAGCTGACATTCAATAGCTTCATTTAGTCAAAAGTTCATAGATTGGCAATTGTTAGGTTCCCCCAATTTTTCTGCTGCAAAAGTATGACCCATCCACTTGTTTTTTTCAACTTTAGTAGCAGCTTACATTCATTAGCTTTGAAAACACAAACCAAACAAGTGCAAGGACTAGGGTTAGAAACTTAGGGGGAAGGATGTTTAAATGAAAACAGATTTTCTTTACATTTCTAGTTTTCTGAAATCCTGGGGCCATGGTTGTGGATTTTGAAGGGACCAAAAGCCAGCTCTGGTTGTGAATAGATATAAAATGTTGTCTGATATTATTAGCTTTGAATTTTTAAATGAATTCACTTTGGCCATGCTCACAACCCTATTGTGCTCACTTCCAGCGAACATTAGAATGATTCTTTTTACTAGCATTAAAGTTGATAAAAATTAAATTTCAGTGTTCCATACATGAGTATTCATGAAAAAAGAATGTTAGATTTGGATGCACCAGTATTTATACTACAAATGCTTGCATCCAATCATGGAACAAACAAACAAAAATCCTTTATTTAGCCTAATAAACTGCAGTTTCTCAAACGTTAAGATTCAAATACTTGCAATCTGTAGTAAAAAAAAAAAATGAAGAAAATGTCAAATAATTCTGAATGATTAGCAGCAAACTCAATGAAATCACGATCTGTTTGTGAATGTTCTGTACTCAAAGAAGTCAAATTTGTGTGACAAATTATTCCTTGCAAATTGTTTGCTCAGTATTACGAGTAACTGTCCACTTTTACTAACAAATCTTACAGTGTTCTAATTCTGCAAAGCTTACAGTCTTTGGCCCTGTACATATTGGCCTAATTCAGGGTCACAGTTAAAATTTTGGAAAGTCATAATGAAATTCTCAATTATAAACATCAAAAGTAGCATTTATAAGTAAAAATATTTCCTCAAGATTCCAGTCTAGCTGTAACATTTGGCTACATGCCACGTCTCAGAATCTCTCCTAAAACTCCATCATTATTTCCAAGCCCTGTAGTCATAAGTCTCACGCACTGACACATTGTATATCAACTGCCAAAAGCAAGAACTTATAGGCACTGCAGAACAATTAGCTTACAGTTCTCTTTGCAAGTGTGTTTAGCTCTAAATTTTCAGGCTGGGCATTATAATTCTGAATTACTTTTTTCTTACTATTTATAAAAAACAACAAAAAACATTTCTTAATAGCAAATTAAATTTGAGAACAGACTACCAGGAAACTGTTGTAGCTTAGTTTGACACTGTACTCTGCTTTAAGAACAAGTAACAATTACTTCAGGAAAACTGGTACAGAAAATGCAGAAACACTGTTCTGTAAAGTGATCACAAACAGTGCACAAATCTTTGCTGTTATATTATATCCTCTCTGTGATAAGACAAAGAGGGATTACCATGTTTTCTTTTGATGCAATAACCAATACAAATACTGTCTTAACAGTACATACTGAAAAATTCTAAATCTTGCTAAGAAACTATTAGCCAAATTCACTCCTTTGTTAACACCCATCCAACCCCATGTACTTGAGGTGTGTTAATTTTAACTGAGGGAAGAATTTGACTGCATCATTTTTTTTCTTAGTATGTCAAATAGCGAAGAATTAAAATAACGTACCAGCACATCTCAGACAAACAAGGTACATCAAAATATAGCAATGTGAGAATCAAGGACCCAAGTGAGTAATCTTTATTCATGTTAGTGAGCTCTTGCACACTCAAGAAGCCGTAATGACTTCAACAAGAGTAACAGCTGCACAATGGGACACAGAGCTTTTAAAATTAATACTCCTTGAAGCATAATGAATTGAAATGGCTTATACACTACAAAACACAAAAAGTAAAGTAAAGGCACTGACTTGTTCCATTTAGGTCAACCATTAAACCATCTTGTACATGATCTTGAATTAGCTGTAATGTTCTTTCAAATATTTCTCCAGCTCTTGCTTGCTCAACAGTGTAAGGATCTCTTGGGTATCGAAATAAGGCTAGCAAATCATTTGGAGAACGAGGACGACTAACAGATAATTGAAAAAATAGTAAGTGTATACACAAGTACTATAAGACTACAAATAGTTTAAAAAGTTTCGGCAACTTAAGATATCACTAGACGTGATTGACTATACCTTTGTTACTCGTCCCAAAATGGAAGGCAAAAATCAATAAAAATAAATATTTATATTTAATATAAGATGACTGAAAAACATATTTAAACATGAAAATTTATATTAAAATGCATTAGATCCAACATTAAAATACCAGTAGGCTTTTGAATAAAATCAAGCTTTTTAAACACGTTGGTTCCCCCAAAATAATTGAAATAACTATTCAAAACCTATTAGCTAAATTTGTTTGTTGGGGCACTTAGTGCAGTTTTCTTTTAAAAATATGGCTTTCTTGTTAAATTGCTAGAACTCCAGAAACTAACCAGATGTTAAAGTTTGATATTTAAAATCATTCTATTGTCTCATCTTTCAGATGTGTAATAGTACTGTAGTCAAATAGGTTTATTGATTGTAGCATTTCTTTCAGCATACCCAAAATTAATTTTGACTTCCCCATAAAAAGCCCTCAAATGATATGATACCTGTCAAACAAATGTGTACGTGTTGAATTTATAGCTCTGTCAACCGTTGCAATTGCTTCAACAATTGATGTTGCTACAAATGGATCTCCATTTCGACTGACATCAGGAACTAGAAAAACACAAAGTTGCATATTACTGCAAAAATTACTGAACAAAAAAGTTACTCATAAAAGCAATGTCTAGACACTATATCATCTCAGTTTTACAAAGAAAACCACATTTCCTTAAGTTTTACTTCCTCCAGATTTAAAATTACTAATCATTTGGGAACTCTATTGAAACACATTTACACCCCTGCAGAATTAAGTTTTGTTTTGAAATGCCAGTTACAAATAAATGTTCAGTTAAAATGAAGCTACGGTAAAAATAAAACTGTGAAAAACAAAACTATTTAAATAGCTGTTAAATAGTCTTACAATTGTTATACAAACATGACCAAAGCAAAAAAAGTGAAGTCAATATTCTAGCTCAGCTTCTGCTTGTGGTGCAGCATAAAAGCAGCTTAAAAGTGTTTGTGACCAAAAGCCTATCCAGCATCCACTAAAGTCTATGGAAACATTCCCATTGATTTCAGTGGATATTGGATTGGGCCCCAAGCATACGAGTTTAAGTGGATAACATGAAACACTAAAGTCAAAAGCCACATATTTATAGGCTTCATTTTTAATTTTAGAATACGTATTGCTGTATTACATAAGTTCAGAGGCTTTTCCTAAAAAGCTGTTAGAGATTCCCAAGTAGCTATGGGGAATTGTTCATGGTTATCATCTTGGGCTCTCTCTAGGAAACAAGGGAGACCACTTTTGGAGGCTTTAAATCTTTGTTTTATTTTCAGCATTATCTAGCCTCAGAAAAGTAGGCCAAAGATCACAAGCTCAAAGACCACATACAAATCTTCATAATGCTAGCAGTGCAAGATCTCATGGGTCTATGAAACTGCCTTTTTATGAAATGTTTGGTCAGCAACTGCTGCTCTTGAAGTGCAGCTGGGTTCATAAAATCTACTCCTTAGTGCCTCTCTCCTACCCTGTGTTGGGGGACACAAGATCCAGTGGCAATACCGAAAGATTCCCCAGAAAGGTTGGTAAAGTGACACTGGGAAAAGAGGCAGGTTTTCCGTGGGTGCCTGATCTCTTTGATCATTACCTACCTCACATGGTTGTTATGAGGCTTAATGTTTGTAAAGAGCTTTGAGCTCTTCAAATGAAGATGCTATACAAGTGTTTATGAGGGGAAGTTTGTAAGAAAGTTTGATTTATATCATGCTTTGAAAATAGTCTGGGGCTGCAGTCTGAGTCTGTGCGACATCGAGGTGAAGAGAATTTTGTTGGCTATGGTTGTGTGGATGCTGTGACGTAGGAAGGGCCAAACAGAGGCCCCAGGCAGAATCTGAAACTGAGGCCCCACCATCCTTAAAAAAAAAAAAAAAAAAAAAAAAATTATCACTAATGGGAAGCCCCAGAAAGAGGTTTGGGGTTGTACAGTGAGCCAGCTCCACACTCACCCTGTAGCAGCAGCTTCTGTTCCACAATACTGGGCCCAATTCCGTTCTGGGCATTGCAACCTAGAGCACAGAGTCACAGCTCCATTCATGTTTGGCCCAGACACTCCTCTGTCCATCATGACGGAGGGGTAGCCAGGCCAAATTTGAGTGAGTGGCGCTGTGACCCCCGGTGCCAGCTCCCAACACCACTCAGTTTGGGGACCATCTTAAACAGGGGCCCAGAGCAAATTGCCCCTTTTGCACTCCCCGCTGGGTGGCCCTGGACACAGAAGAAGAAGAAGAACTGAGATTAAGTATCAATTAAATATATTATAGTTTACATATATATTATATATATATATATGAATATATAGTATATTCCAGTCCTAAATTATTGTGCAGTGCAGCGTGGCCACGTTTCACTGGATTTTCAGGTAAAATAAGTGGCTTATACCTTGTTTTCTTCAGATGGTTAAGTACAATGTAGCCATTCTTCCTTGTTAAAGCCACGGTTAACTCTGGCATGATCACCCCAAAGTTGGACTACTTCAGTGCGTTTTGTCTGATGATATTATTCAGTAACACTGAAGAACATTGTGGCTACTGCTTATTGGACCTGGTTAGACTTAGTACATTGCATCTGCACTATGTGAATGGCATGGCTTCTGATTTGTTAGGGTGCAATTCAAGGTTTCATTTGAAACCTGACTAACTTAAGGAACTTTCTCTCTATGAATCACTATGGTGGCTGAGATCAGCTGATACCTTTGTACACTGTCACTAGATTTGCATCCCTCATTCCCTGGAAATAAAGATTTTTCAGTGAAGGTCTCCCAACACTGCTATCTGTGTCCTCTGGTATTCTGACAGAGCTCAAGTTCATGACATTCAGAGATCGGAGCATATCACTTATTTTTGGTCAGAAATGTGTTTGACTACGGATCACTGATGAAGCAGTACATGGGGGGAGGGAGCTTTGAATTGTCTATTACATGCAATATAATTTTATGCATTGCATATTTTTTTTATGTTATGTGCCAGAGGCCAGGGCAATCAGCACAGTAAAACATTTATATAAAGTTAGCAAGGGCAAAACAGAATTCAGGACAAGAAACAATAACCAAATATATATATATATATATATATATATATATAATACTGCATTCAATGGGTCTCTTCATCTAAAAAAAGGATATTAACTGGCATAGAAAAGGTCAGAGAGAGGAACTAAATGATTAGGGCGTTTTGGATCAGGTCCCATATGAGGAGAGATTAAAAGAAGCTAGGACTTTCAGCTTGAAAGAGGAGACTAGGGGGGGATATGATAGAGGTATATAAAACATGAGTGGTGGGAGAAAGTGAATAAGAAAGTTATTTTACTGTTCCATAATAAAGAACTAGGCCACCAAATGAAATGACATGGACAGCAGGTTTAAACAAATAAAAGGAGTCTCTTCACACAAGCGCACAGTCAACCTGTGGAACTCTTGCCTGAGGAGGTGTGAAGGCTAGGACTGTAACAGGGTTTAAGAGAAGAACTGGATAGATCATGGAGGTTAATCCATTAATGGCTATTAGCCAGGATGGGTAAGGAATGGTGTCCCCCTAGCCTCTGTTTGTCAAGGGTGGAGTGATGGCAGGAGAGAGATCACTGATCATTACCTGTTAGGTCACTCCTCTGGGGCACCTGGCATGGGACCACTGTTCGTAAGCGAGATACTGGGCTGGATGACATTGGTCGACCCAGTATGGGCTCATAGCCTTTTTGTTGTCCTTAATTCGTTTTGTAAGTAACCGTGTAAAAACAGATTGTAAAATTAAATAAAATAATAGGCTGGCTTGAGAGACTGACCAAATTTCATTTGTAATCTTCCATGATTCTAATATAGCTATCCCAAGCTCTCTTACTGATTGTAACTGTTTTTTTCCATGAGAAAATTTTACACAAGTAAAGTGTTACAAATTTTTCTCTTTCTCTAACTAATATTAAATCTAGAGACTGGCACCTAATCTGTGTGATATAAATAACCAAATACTACTATTAGCTTGTGATAGCGAGTGTGTTAAGGAAGTGGCACCTCGGTGATACGAGAGACCGCCCTTTGATGACGAGAGACCGGGTTTTATCCGGGTGTACCAAACTTTCCGTAGGGGTCCTTGGGCAAAGACCCTTATTGCTTCACCTGTCTACCTCAAGTATGAGAGTGAACCGACTAGGAGCGTCATGCCGGCGTCGACGTCGCCGGAATACAAGGCGCGCAGTGTTCTGAGGACGCAGACAATCTGCATAAATGGTACTGGACAAACATCACATGGACGGGGAAAAGAGAATGAAATTTGATGGAATGTATACAACAGTGACCTACATGGAAGGGGAATATGCACGTATATGAAGGGACTATGATGGACTAAAAGACCTACATCCTACTTACTGGAGAAAAGTAGTTACCCAACCTTCCATGTAAAGAGGAGCTGCCCGCTCACAGCTGAATACACCTCACATCTACTCACCCAGATTCAAGAAGACTGGAAGAACAAGTGGATGTTGTAGGCCCCACACTGAAGCTGAAACTTCACTGCACCCCTCCATTGCAGGGCACAGCAGCTGTATGAGGCATAAGATCATGAAATACTAGCTACAGTCAATATCGAGACCGATACCAAAGATCAGTGGCGAAAGTACCATCAGATAGTAATGTTAGACGATGCCAGCAGAGCCCTCATGACAAATCCCCTATACCAACTAACTCAAAACCAAGGGAACTGGTAATACGCTACAGACTCTGTAACCGGGAGATTGCTTGGCTACACGATCAAGAAGAACAGCAGTATGACCCACCCGGAAAATGAGTTGCAGATAAGATCAAAGGCGACTCGAGAGAAGTTTAGTCAGCTGTGGAACTACAGAAGGGTGAGAGATTAAGGATAAGACTCGGCTACTGAGAAAAAATACATGGGCCCTGATCCATCTGAAGCCCTAACGACTGCTAAAGCAAAGGCTCAAGCAACTGGCTACGAGGCTAAGAGATACACAGAGAAGCAGAGGCCAAAAAAGTAAATGCTCTGATTCTCCAAAGAACCATCCACTAAAGGTGTACTCCCAACTGCATGCAACTCACAGCAATCAAAGCAGAGCCACTGCAGCCAGAAACCTGAACACGTACTGAAGAAGCATATGGGAGAAAGAGAGACTCATAACACCAGTGCAGAAGTGGCGGCAGGACATGAGAACAGAGCACAGCAACAGCTCCCAAACAGAAAGCCAGTCATCACTCACAGTAGAAACATCCAGCAGCGGGTCAAGAACATTACGATGAAGAGCTCGGACCAAGCCACCTGGACCAGAACATGATCACACCTACGATTAAAGAAACTAACAGCAGTGCCAGAACCCTAGCTGCACACGATGAACGCAGCTGCTAGCAGCAAGGCCTCCACCCAAAGGGCTAACATAGAAGGACAAGTGCAGATTCTGAAAACCCTGCAATGGAAACGAGAACCGCCAAACTACCGGGGGCCAATAAGCGCTGCTCGCCCACAGACATAGAAGAGTTCCTGTCGAGGCATCATAGCTCGCCAAGTCTACAGCCAGCGGGCCGAGTAAGTGAGCACACGCTCAGAAGGGCATTGGAAACAACACGCAGAGGGCCTCGACAACACCAGTGTGCCATAGATAGGCAGGTCGCCCAAGACTCAATGGTCTAGACAGACCAATCTGAGGCAGCAGCTGGATTGACTACGGAAGCGTAGCGATTTCAATCCGGCACATGTGGATCTGTGAAGTCTGAGCGCTAATAGATCAAAGTCAACAAGACACTAAGGACTCTCCCTCCAAGAACTGCAATGGACGATGGAAGACAACTACTGGAAGTCACTCGGAGGCAGCTTGCCCACAAGTGCCAGCAAGATGCGGCGACTATACCAAGGTGAGTGCACTGTCCCGGCTGCTTTCTGCATAGGCTTAAACCCCTCAGCCAGATAATCACAAGGACTGGATACGGTACAGGTTCACAACAACACAGAGCGATAAACAATCAGACAGACATCAGGTCAATCAGTTCATCCAGGGGCCGAGCGCAGCAGAACAAAAGCATCATACTACGCATCTATCAAATAAATGAGCAGTAAGGCGGACAGGAAAAGTCTTGTAGTAGACATAAAATTAAAGAACACCGCTAGTACAGAAAGGCCACAAAAGCCGTATGGAAACAGAGCAAACAAAACAGGACAACAGGATTACGAATTTAGTATAACAAACAGAAATGGCAAGACAATAAAGAAGCGAATGAACACAGGTCACGACGATTAAGTGATAAACCATGCAACAGCAATAAAGCCTGGTAAAAAAACATAACAAGCACAAACCAGCGCAATGAAATACGTATCAGATCAAACATCAGTGACTACAGTGAGAAAGGGTCTAGTAGCAGTACTCAACATTAGGACGACACCAATCAGACCATGCTGGAGCCGACCAAAAGTCAAAAACGAGAAGGTAAATACTGTTCCAGACGTCAGCAGGCATATGACGAAGGATTTCCAAAGCAGGAGACACCAGCAAATAGAATACGACGAAGACAGGGCGAAACATAAAATATAGGCTACAGTGCAGCAATGAGTTGAGACGAGATGGAACAGACAGAAGGCGTAGCAATCAACCGTACGGGATATCATCAGTAACAGCAGGACAAGCTGCCCCCACCAGTCGCACCAAGATTGCCCCCCAGCACAGTGGAAGATGCAAGAGAACAAAGGGCCACACACACTAATCACACATAATAACAGTCAGCATGTCAAGGACAGAGACAACTACATGTACAGATACATAATTTCACAGGGCGGAAAAATCACGAGGACAATACGAATTTCAGGCAAGAACGTGTAAGCAACAAGGCACATTTCACCACAATCAGATGCGGAAGAGCGAAGTAAGCAGGGAGAAATCACACGTGACAACAGAAGTGCTCAGACAACATCGAAGGACAGCGAAGTTGATAGCGAGTAAGCATTACACATACGAAGGCTGGCACCTTTCAAACACAGAGGAGCAATAGGACAACCCAAGGCAAACAGCGCTCGGATGCGGCAAGTAACAAGAAAGGGAGACAAAAGAATGGGCGAATTGCAACGTAAATCCCCGAACGAACTATGGGTATAGAGGTCACGTATCGACCGGCTATGTACATCAAGCTCAGGCAAGAGAGATAAGCGGAAGTGCAATCAGCAATCTAACGAACAAACA
>NC_133771.1:38188515-38312398 GCF_003597395.2 Chelonoidis abingdonii | reverse complement strand
TGTTTGTTCGTTAGATTGCTGATTGCACTTCCGCTTATCTCTCTTGCCTGAGCTTGATGTACATAGCCGGTCGATACGTGACCTCTATACCCATAGTTCGTTCGGGGATTTACGTTGCAATTCGCCCATTCTTTTGTCTCCCTTTCTTGTTACTTGCCGCATCCGAGCGCTGTTTGCCTTGGGTTGTCCTATTGCTCCTCTGTGTTTGAAAGGTGCCAGCCTTCGTATGTGTAATGCTTACTCGCTATCAACTTCGCTGTCCTTCGATGTTGTCTGAGCACTTCTGTTGTCACGTGTGATTTCTCCCTGCTTACTTCGCTCTTCCGCATCTGATTGTGGTGAAATGTGCCTTGTTGCTTACACGTTCTTGCCTGAAATTCGTATTGTCCTCGTGATTTTTCCGCCCTGTGAAATTATGTATCTGTACATGTAGTTGTCTCTGTCCTTGACATGCTGACTGTTATTATGTGTGATTAGTGTGTGTGGCCCTTTGTTCTCTTGCATCTTCCACTGTGCTGGGGGGCAATCTTGGTGCGACTGGTGGGGGCAGCTTGTCCTGCTGTTACTGATGATATCCCGTACGGTTGATTGCTACGCCTTCTGTCTGTTCCATCTCGTCTCAACTCATTGCTGCACTGTAGCCTATATTTTATGTTTCGCCCTGTCTTCGTCGTATTCTATTTGCTGGTGTCTCCTGCTTTGGAAATCCTTCGTCATATGCCTGCTGACGTCTGGAACAGTATTTACCTTCTCGTTTTTGACTTTTGGTCGGCTCCAGCATGGTCTGATTGGTGTCGTCCTAATGTTGAGTACTGCTACTAGACCCTTTCTCACTGTAGTCACTGATGTTTGATCTGATACGTATTTCATTGCGCTGGTTTGTGCTTGTTATGTTTTTTTACCAGGCTTTATTGCTGTTGCATGGTTTATCACTTAATCGTCGTGACCTGTGTTCATTCGCTTCTTTATTGTCTTGCCATTTCTGTTTGTTATACTAAATTCGTAATCCTGTTGTCCTGTTTTGTTTGCTCTGTTTCCATACGGCTTTTGTGGCCTTTCTGTACTAGCGGTGTTCTTTAATTTTATGTCTACTACAAGACTTTTCCTGTCCGCCTTACTGCTCATTTATTTGATAGATGCGTAGTATGATGCTTTTGTTCTGCTGCGCTCGGCCCCTGGATGAACTGATTGACCTGATGTCTGTCTGATTGTTTATCGCTCTGTGTTGTTGTGAACCTGTACCGTATCCAGTCCTTGTGATTATCTGGCTGAGGGGTTTAAGCCTATGCAGAAAGCAGCCGGGACAGTGCACTCACCTTGGTATAGTCGCCGCATCTTGCTGGCACTTGTGGGCAAGCTGCCTCCGAGTGACTTCCAGTAGTTGTCTTCCATCGTCCATTGCAGTTCTTGGAGGGAGAGTCCTTAGTGTCTTGTTGACTTTGATCTATTAGCGCTCAGACTTCACAGATCCACATGTGCCGGATTGAAATCGCTACGCTTCCGTAGTCAATCCAGCTGCTGCCTCAGATTGGTCTGTCTAGACCATTGAGTCTTGGGCGACCTGCCTATCTATGGCACACTGGTGTTGTCGAGGCCCTCTGCGTGTTGTTTCCAATGCCCTTCTGAGCGTGTGCTCACTTACTCGGCCCGCTGGCTGTAGACTTGGCGAGCTATGATGCCTCGACAGGAACTCTTCTATGTCTGTGGGCGAGCAGCGCTTATTGGCCCCCGGTAGTTTGGCGGTTCTCGTTTCCATTGCAGGGTTTTCAGAATCTGCACTTGTCCTTCTATGTTAGCCCTTTGGGTGGAGGCCTTGCTGCTAGCAGCTGCGTTCATCGTGTGCAGCTAGGGTTCTGGCACTGCTGTTAGTTTCTTTAATCGTAGGTGTGATCATGTTCTGGTCCAGGTGGCTTGGTCCGAGCTCTTCATCGTAATGTTCTTGACCCGCTGCTGGATGTTTCTACTGTGAGTGATGACTGGCTTTCTGTTTGGGAGCTGTTGCTGTGCTCTGTTCTCATGTCCTGCCGCCACTTCTGCACTGGTGTTATGAGTCTCTCTTTCTCCCATATGCTTCTTCAGTACGTGTTCAGGTTTCTGGCTGCAGTGGCTCTGCTTTGATTGCTGTGAGTTGCATGCAGTTGGGAGTACACCTTTAGTGGATGGTTCTTTGGAGAATCAGAGCATTTACTTTTTTGGCCTCTGCTTCTCTGTGTATCTCTTAGCCTCGTAGCCAGTTGCTTGAGCCTTTGCTTTAGCAGTCGTTAGGGCTTCAGATGGATCAGGGCCCATGTATTTTTTCTCAGTAGCCGAGTCTTATCCTTAATCTCTCACCCTTCTGTAGTTCCACAGCTGACTAAACTTCTCTCGAGTCGCCTTTGATCTTATCTGCAACTCATTTTCCGGGTGGGTCATACTGCTGTTCTTCTTGATCGTGTAGCCAAGCAATCTCCCGGTTACAGAGTCTGTAGCGTATTACCAGTTCCCTTGGTTTTGAGTTAGTTGGTATAGGGGATTTGTCATGAGGGCTCTGCTGGCATCGTCTAACATTACTATCTGATGGTACTTTCGCCACTGATCTTTGGTATCGGTCTCGATATTGACTGTAGCTAGTATTTCATGATCTTATGCCTCATACAGACTGCTGTGCTGCCGCAATGGAGGGGGTGGCAGTTGAAGTTTCAGCTTTCAGTGTGGGCTCTACACATCCACTTGTCTCTTCCAGTCTTTTGAATCTGGGGTAGATGTGAGGTTGTATCACGCGTGAGCGGGCAGCTTCCTCTTTAACTATGTGAAGTGTTGGGTAACTAGCTTTTCTCAGTAGTTTGATGTAGCTTTTAGTCCTCATACCCTCATACGTTCATATTCCCCTTCCAGTAGGTTCATGTGTAATACATTCCCATCAAATTTCCATTTCTCTTTCCCGTCCATGATGGTTTGTGTCCAGTAACCCATTTATGCAGATTGTCCTGCTCCTCGGCAACCTGCGCGCACCTTCGTTACTCCGGGCGAACGCGACGCCGGCATGACTGCTCCTAGTCGTGTTCACTCTCATAGTGGGTGACAGGTGAAGCAATAAGGGTCTTGCCCAAGGACCCTACTGGAAAGTTTGGTACAACCCCGGATAAACCCGCTCTCGTGATCAAAGGGCGGTCTCCGTACACGGTGCCACTTCCTTAACACACTCGCTATCACAAATCTTAATATGTAGTAGTTGGTTATTGTATATTACACAGTATTGGGTGCCATTCTACTTAGATAATTAGTTATGAGAAAGGAAAAATATTGTAACACTATCTGTGTCGTAAAATTTTCCATGAAAAAACCAGTTACAACATAAGAGAGCTTTGGGATATTAATTAATCATGGAAGATGTACAACATGAAATTTGGTGAGTCTCTCAAGCCAGCCTATTATTTTATTATAACTTTTTACTAATCTGTGGTTTTACACTGCTTACAAAACGCGAATAAGGACAACAAAAAGGTATGGGCCCAACTGCGGTCGAACCAAATGTCACCAGCCCAGTACCTCGCTACGAACAGTGGCCCATGCCAGGTGCCCCAGAGGAGTGAAACTAACAGGTAATGATCAGTGATCTCTCTCCTGCCATCACTCCACCCTTGACAAACAGAGGCTAGGGGGACACCATTCCTTACCCATCCTGGCTAATAGCCATTAATGGATTAACCTCCATGATCTATCCAGTTCTTCTCTTAAACCCTGTTACAGTCCTAGCCTTCACACCTCCTCGGGCAAGAGTTCCACAGGTTTGACTGTGCGCTGTGTGTGAAGAGAACTCCTATTTATTTGTTTAAACCTGCTGTCCATTCATTTCATTTGGTGGCCCTAGTTCTTTATTTATGGAACGTAAAATAACTTTCTTACACTTTCTCCACACCACTCATGTTTTATATACCTCTATATATCCCCCCCTATCTCCTCTTTCCAAGCTGAAAGTCCTAGCTTCTTTAATCTCTCCTCATATGGGACCTGATCCAACGCCTATCATTTGAGTTGCCTTTCTCTGAACCTTTCTATGCCAGTTAATATCCTTTTTTTAGATGAAGAGACCCATTGAATGCAGTATTGAGTTGTGGGCGTACCATGGATTTATATAGGGCAATAAGATGTTCTCCGTCTTATTCTCTATCCCCTTTCTAATGATACCTAAAATCCTGTTTGCTTTTTTGACTGCCTGCTGCACACTGCATGGACATCTTCAGAGAACTATCCATAATGACTCCAAGATCTCTTTCCTGATTAGTTACAGTAAATTAGCCCCCATCATATTGTGTGTATAGTTGGGGTTATTTTTTCCAATGTGCATTACTTTACATTTATCCACATTAAATTTCATTTGTCATTTTGTTGTGTAATCACTTAGTTTTGTGAGCTCTTTTTGAAGTTCTTCACAGTTAGTCTGCTTTGGTCTTAACTATCCTGCGCAGTTCAGTATCGTCTGCAAACTTTGCCACCTCACTTTTTACCCCTTTCTCCAGATCATTTATGAATAAGTTGAATAGGATTGGTCCTTGGATTGACCCTTGGGGAACATCACTAGTTACCCCTCTCCATTCTGAAAATTTACCATTTATTCTTACCCTTTATTTCCTGTCTTTTAATCAGTTCTCAGTCCATGAAAGGACCTTCCCTTTTATCCCATGACAACTTAATTTACATTAGAGCCTTTGGTGAGAGACCTTATCAAAGGCTTTGTGGAAATCTAAGTACACTATGTCCACTGGATCCCCCTTGTCCACATGTTTGTTGACCCTTCAAAGAACTCTAATAGATTAATAAGATATGATTTCCCTTTAAAGAGACCATGTTGACTTTTGCCCAACAATTTATGTTCTTCTATGTGTCTGACAATTTTATTCTTTATTATTGTTTCAATTAATTTGCCCAGTACTGATGTTAGACTTACCAGTCTGTAGCTGCCGGGATCACCTCTAGAGCCCTTTTTAAATATTGGCGTTACATTAGCTATCTTCCAGTCATTGGGTACAAAAGCTGATTTAAAGGACAGGTTACAAACCATAGTTAATAGTTCCGCAATTTCACATTTGAGTTCTTTCAGAACTCTTGGATGAATGCCATCTGGTCCCAGTGACTTGTTACTGTTAAGTTTATCAATTAATTCCAAAACCTCCTCTAATGACACATCAATCTGTGACAATTCCTCAGATTTGGGAATCTCCCTAACATTTTCAACCATGAAGACTGAAGAAAAGAATTAATTTAGTTTCTCCGCATTGACTTTATTGTCTTTAAGTGGTCCTCTTTTATCTGGATTGTCCAGGGGCCCCACTAGTTGTTTAGCAGGATTTCTGCTTCTGATGTTCTTAAAAAACATTTTGTTATTACCTTTTGAGTTTTTGGCTAGCTGTTCTTCAGACTCCTTTTTGGCTTTTCTTATTACATTTTTACACTTACTTTAGCAGTGTTTATGCTTCTTTCTATTTACCTCACTAGGATCTGACTTCCACTTTTTAAAAGATGCCTTTTTAGCTGTCAGTTTCTTTTACATGGTTAAGCTATGGTGGCTCTTTTTTAGTTCTTTTACTGTGTTTTTTAGTTTGGAGTATACATTTAAGTTGGGCCTCTATTATTGTGTTGTCATAAATATAAACAGAAGGGTAACAATCTTCCTGTATACAGTACTATAAAATCCCTCCTGGCCAGAGCCATGAAATCCTTTTATCTGTAAAAGGTTAAGCAGCTCAGGTAACCTAGCTGGCACCTGACCAAAGGGACCAATAAGGGGACAAGATTCCCCTTTCAAATTGGGGAAGGAGAGGAGAGGCTTTGTTTTGTCTGTTCTTTGTCTGTCTGTTCTGTATGCTTGCCAGAGACGGATTAAGAAAGCAAACAATCCAACTCCATTAGGATTAGTAAGTACTAGCAAGGCGATGCGTTAGCTTACTTTTATTTTGGCTTGTGATTTTCTCTGTGCTGAGAGGGAGGTGTATTCCTGGTTTTCTTTTTGTAACTTTAAAGTTTTATCCAGAGGGAAATCTTCTGTGTTTTGAATCTGACTGCCCTGTGAGATTATCTTCCATTCTAATTTTACAGAGGTGCTTCTTTTAACTTTTTTCTTCCTAATAAAGTTCTGTTTTGTTTGTTTTTTAAATCTGATTGGTTTTTTTTAATGGTCTAAAAAACCCCAAGGTTGGTTTGTGCTCATCTTGTTTATTCTCAAGCCTCCCAAGGATAGGGGGTGTAGAGTTTGGGGGAATATTAGGGGAAAGGAGGAATTCCATGTGATCCTTTCCCTGAGTTTCGTCTACTCACTTGGTGGTGGCAGTGTTACCTAATCCAAGGTACAAGGGAGAATTTGTGCCTTGGGGAGTTTTTAACCTAAACTGGTAGAAATAAGCTTAGGGGGTCTTTCTTGCGGGTCCCCACATCTGTACCTTAGCTTTGAAAAGTGTACATGCAGCTTGAAGGGATTTCACTCTAGTCACGTACCTTTTAATTTCTGTTTAACAAACCTCCTCATTTTTGCATAGTTCCCTTTTCTGAAATTAAATGCAACAGTGTTGGGCTGCTGAGGTGTTCTTCCCACCACATGAATGTTAAATGGTATTATATCATGGTCACTATTTCCAACCGGTCCTGTTATAGTTACCTCTTGGACCAGATTCTGTGCTGCACTCAGGACTAAATCGAGAATTGCCTCTCCCCTTGTGGGTTCCTGTACCAGCTACTCCAAGAAGCAGTCATTTAAAGTATCAAGAAATTTTGTCTCTGCATTTTGTCCTGAGGTGACATATATCCAGTCAATATGGGGATAACTGAAATCCCCCACTATTATTGAGTTCTCTATTTTGATAGCCTCTCTAATTTCCCTTGGCATTTCCTCATCACTATCACTGTCCTGGTCAGATGGTCGATAATAGATCCCTAATGTTACATTCTTATTAAGAGCATGGAATAACTATCCATAGAAATTCTATGGAACATGTGGATTCATTTAAGATTTGTATTTCATTTGATTCTACATTTTCTTTCACGTATAGTGCCACTCCTCACCCCCAGCACAACCTGTTCTGTCCGTCTGATCTATTGTGTACCCCAGAATGATTGTGTCCCATTGATTGTCCTCACTCCACCAGGTTTCTGTGATGCCTATTATATCAATATCCTCCTTTAACATGAGGCACTCTAGTTCACCCATATTATTTAGACTTCTAGTATTTGTGTACAAGTGCTTTAAAATCTCATCCCTGTTTATTTGTCTGCCCTTTTCTGATGTGTCAGATTCTTTTTTATTGAATGTTTCTTCTCTGATCTGGCCCATACTTTATCCGCTTCCATCCCCTCCTCCTGACTAAAACCTAGAGAATCTGTCAATAGACTCTCTTCTAATGAAAGTCTCTGTCCGATCCATTTGTTCCTCTGCAGCAATCGGCTTCTCCCCATCTCTTAATTTAAAAACTGATCTGCAACCTTTTTACCTTTAAAAATGCCAGTGGATTTATTGTCAAGTCTTTCCCAAAAGTCAGTTTGTGCATGGGACTAGCAAGTTCAGATAGAGCCAAAAAATATCTCAAGATGAAACTAGTGTGGCCTCCTTGGCCCAAAGCATTCTTTTGGACTTCAGTCATGAACATGCTCCAAGCATGCTAGGCTATGAGTCAAATACATGCTTGAATATTAGAGATTTTGGCTGACTTATTCCCCAAGGGCCATATTTTGAATCTCTTACTCACACTGGTGAGCCATTATTCACCTGAGTAGTCTCACTAAAATCAACACAATCACCTAGGTGAGGAAGGAGTTCACAAGCTGGCCTTTGGTGTTGAAACTGCATTTTTATGCCCTTAAGTTTAAACAGTATAAATTATATGACCTAACTCATATCTTGCTACCCATTATAATTTATAAATCTTACCATTAACACTCAGAACCATGCTAACTGAGGAGTATCCAATAGTATTCCGGGCAACACATTCATATCGACCTTCATCAGCTGTTCCAACATCACGAATGGTAAGAAATCCCTCTGGACTAACATGAAACTTTCCACTTTCTGTTACCTGAACTCCATCCTGCAGCAAAGCACAATGCTCGGTTATTCTGAATGTATCATCTTTGGCAATTTTATTAGCATTTTAAATTGGTTTTAGATTTTAATTTTTTTTTCTTATAGCAGTGTGAGCTTGTTCTGAGAACAGTAATAGATTATCTTTATTTCAGACCAATTTTATATGCCACGTCAATCATTTAAATTAACCCAATAGAAATTCATTAATAAATCTCAGAGAAACTTTTTTTTATATAGTTTAGATAACAAAATTTACCAAGAAAAAGCAGCATAACTCACAGTACTGCACAGTTCTACTGAGACAGGATGGTTTGCATGCAGAACAGTATACGGAATGTATTTATTATGTCTAGGAACTTAAAAAAGCAATATAAAATATCCTCACAGTTGTGTGCCCTTTTTATATAAAATGCAGGCCCAACAAATACTAAAACAAGACCCTGGGGGGTCATATACTGTAGGGCAGGGGTCGGCAATCTTTCAGCAGTGGTGTGCTGAGTCTTCATTTATTCACTCTAATTTAAGGTTTTGCGTGCCAGTAATACATTTTAATGTTTTTAGGTCTCTTTCTATAAGTCTATAATATATAACTAAACTATTGTTGTAGGTAAAGTAAATAAGGTTTTTAAAATGTTTAAGAAGCTTCATTTAAAATTAAATTAAAAAGCAGAGGCCCCTGGACAGGACTTGGGCAGTGTGAGTGCCACTGAAAATCAGCTCGTGTGCCACCTTCGGCACGCGTGCCATAGGTTGCCTACCCCCGCTGTAAGGAACGGATTGAATTCACTTGAATACAAATTCTCATTCATATTCACTTGAATACAACCTCCTGTAACTGAATGCTTTGGCAAAATGCTAATTATCCTCAGAGGAGGGAGAACAGAAACACTGCCATTCAGACTCCTTTCCTCCCTCTAATACTGGCAAAAGAGGAAATCTTAGTCCTCACTCATGACAGAGGTACCCAGTAGCCCCTCTGCTGGCACTCAGCCCTGCAGCCTGATCTGAGTACCCCACCCATTCCACAGGGAAGGAGAGGAATATTGCCAATAATTCAGCAGGAAGGTGGAGTTCAGTACCCTCTCCGCAAGGCTATAGCGCTGAACACATTTCCCTGTGTTCTGTGCCTTCTCAGTATGTTATTGTTGCCTCTCAGCTAAGCAGTGGTTGACCTTAGGGCCTTGCTGCAGGTCAGTTTAGATTATTGGAGAGAAACTGATGTCAAGTGCACTATCATTTGTTTATTTCCACTATGTACTGTTCTCATCTGCACTGTGTACGCAAGTTCTGTTATTTTTCAACCACAACAGACTCCAGAGATGCCTACACATATTTGAAACTCCAGCTTAGTCATGCTGAATAGTCACCAAGAACAGCTGCCTTCATCTCTGTCCCACAAGGTTACCCATCATCCTCCCAAAAGCCAAGGGACTATCTGCTGGAAAGTCAGTGGAGCCGATACACAGCATCTTTCGCCTAGGCAGCTCTGTGCTTGCAGAATGAGTGGGGGCAGTGGCATGTAACCAAATGTGTCCCCTATGCTTCACCTCCCCCTAAAATGTGCCCATGGTCCCCCCAATAACCCCTCCCAGTGTGGCTTCCCTTTGCTTCCCTGCTGTTTTCTGTAGGGCAACACAGAAAATCTGGGGGCAGAGGGGAAGGAGAGGAGGTGCGTGCCATTTTCTGCACATGCTGTATACTTTATTGTAGTCACTAAATTTCAGAAATCTCAGTGGTCATTGTAGATTAGCTCCAGGGTTTTCAATCCAGTGTACTCATGGAAGACTCAGATTGCAGTTGAGTGTGAATACAGCAACAACGGCAGGATTCAGCAAAGGTTGGTTTTTTTTAATAAAGTAAAGGCTACTGGGCTTCTCAACCACCACACAGGGGTAAGGAGCAAGGCATAGTGGTGATGGGGGCTCCCTTGCTTTTGCCAAAATGAGATGGAACAGCAGATATTGTTTCCTGCAGGACATACAACGAACATTAAGCTAAAATTGTAAATCAAATTTTGAATAATTGATTTTTATTTAAAAATGTATGGAAGTGCTTACTACAAGAGATCAAGAGAAAAAAATACAAAACAAAATAATTAAAAAATTAGAAGCCAACCAACCTAGATACACAATCATCACATGAAAGATAGGTGGCAAAAGGCAAACTCGTTAACCATCAGGTAAGTCAACTACCAAAAGAAATCAATTAATCATTGATAGAAAGAATGAGAATAAAACAAGGTTAGCAGATGCAACTAAAAAATAAAAAACAGAACCACACAACCCCAAGAAAGGAAGGAGGCCAAAGAACTGTGGAGAATAAGGCCATCAAAGTGCAGTGAGTCCTAATTGAAAGTGATATTCATCTAATGCACATGTTATGTATCTGCAGTCATTTACAAAAACCATGCTTTTGAAAGTTGGGGCATATGGGGAGACTTGTTATGCAACAATTAAAGCAGTATTATAGTGGTATGAGAATCAAGGAAATTCAAGATTCATATTGGCACTTTATTCTTAACTTACGTAATTGGACACTAGTACAGCGTAACATGCTATACATGATCACCCACTGTTGTCAGATTCCTGCAATGGTTAAGACTACAGTGGAAATCAAAGACTGAGTGGGAGGACTGCCTGTCTTTTCTTGCTTTCATTAGTTTAAGTTAATATCATCTCTGTGTGAGATTTCTTCATTATGATGTTTTCATTTACAGAAAATATTTTTAAAGATATTTGTCAAAGAAGCACAGACAGAAAGGTACATTTCAACTACTTCACCAAGAGCCACCAATCACTCTCTTGGTTGAAGTTATAGTACGGTCCAGGGCCTCCACAATGCTAGCAAAATGTCTGCAAGCAGTCCTTATCCTATTCTTGATATAGACTTCTAATTTTCAGAGCTGCACAATACTGAAATAGAAAAGCCTTTGTAATACCTTTTGAACATCCTTTTTCAAACCTGGGATGTGAATTTTAGGCACAACTCCTGTATTAGAGGTGCTCCATGGGCCTGATCTATTCCTAAAACTTAGATCAACCTAGGTACATCGCTCAGGGATGTGAAAAATTTCACACCCTATGCAATGTACTTAGGTCATCCTACCCATCATTGTAGATGCAGCTGATTACACTACAGTACTTCAGTGGCAACAGTTGTGCCATGCAGCATAGACAAACTCTCAGGTAAAGTACCTACACTCTGAACACCCTTGGCAGCACAGATGCCTGAGCTGCTGACGTCATTTGATGTTAGACACAGAACAAGCAACGATCAGCCACAGCACACCTAATAAAGCCTGATTTAACTGTGGTGAAATCTGAAAAAGTCACTGCATTCTAAAGCAATCTAACAAAGATTTATTACCTTATTCCATGTTATTACTGGCTCAGGCTCTCCTTGAGAACTGCATGGAATCTGAACGTTTGTGCCAACTTCTACTGTCATATCACTCGGAACGTTAGCAAACACAGGGGTAACTAAAACGATGTTACATGGACACAATAAAAAAATGTGGAAGTATTTTAAGTTTATACAATAAAGAAAATTACAACGGCATAGCTCAAAATCACATACAACAACTTAGCTGAACGAATGCAATAAGAGCAGCATATACAACAGTCGAGTCTTTATGATGGCACTAAAAACAGGAAAACTTTTTCAAATAAACTACTCAACCTATTATTTGCACACAAAAAGTTCAGAATAAGGATTGTAGGTGGGGCTCATACACCACCTATTTCCCCAACACTTTCCATTATAAGAACCTCTTTTCAGTTGCTTGTTCCTTTGCCAAACTTTAACCACTGGGCTGAAATCTTCCATTTTCGTCAGGCTGAATTTTTGTTTAGAAAATGTTAGGCAGAATAGTGCAGCCACTTCCAAGCATGAAGCTATGTAAAAATATGTTGTTTTGCCTATGTTAAAATGCTTACTGTCCCTGGAGATCTTTTTTTAATAGTTCTAGTGCCATGCTTTGGAGCAGGGACTTGAAATCTGACAGGGATATGTATGCCCTTTCTGTGAGGGATGTGCTTTTCCTCGCCAATCTGACCAAATTTTTTAAAATTGGAAGACTTTTATTTGAAATTTTGCAGTTCACAAATGCTCTGTTAAAACAACTTAGATTTTAGCAGCTAAATTCCCCCAAAGATTCAATGCACGTTGGGCATGTTCCAGCCAAGATGTGAGCAGGACTTACCCTGTGATTGCAGCTATGGGCTGCTACAGGCCATGCTGGGTCCAGGCACAGGAACGGAGAATTGGGAGACACTCCCCTGTGCTTTCAATAGGCCCTCTGCTAGGCCTAGGAAGTATGGAGGAAAAAACTGAGTGATTTGAATACACATGGGACAAGAGCTGGACCTGTGTGGGCAATAGGGGAGTAGACTGGAATAAAGAACCAGGCGGTGAGAGACTGATTGAAGATTGGCAGAGGGCTGAGAAGGAAATTGGACTGATGGGGGAAACTTGGTCAAGCTAGTCAAAGAGACTTGGTCCAGGTATCAGGGAGGTGAGGGGGTCTGGGACTAGCTGGACAAGAAGACTAGAAGCCAAGTGGGAAGGGGCTGGAACCAAGTATATGGATGGAAGACTGACAACAGATGAGGAGCTGCAATGGGGATTGAGAAAAAGGATGGTCTGAGCAAGGACCAATGGGATGGGGGAAAGAAGGGAAGGGTAGACAAATCCGATGAGAAGCAAGGTGGGACTGGCTGGACAAAGAGACTGGGACAAGCAGCTGGTGGCAGTGAAGTGGGGACACTGAGATTGGACGAGGAGCACAGGAAGGGAGGTTGGGACAGGAAGCTAGTGGGGACGAGGAAGATGGATTCAGGGGGGAGGGGGGAGAAGAGACATCAGATGAGGAGCCAAGGGTGGGAGAGACTGCGACTGGCTGGGACATGCAGCTAGGCCACAGGGGGAGAGACTGCGAGTGAGAACATGGAGGTCGTCCAAAGCGGTGAGAGTAGGACTTGCTGGGCTATAAGACTGGGCCTGGGATGAGAAGCCTGAAGAGTGGAGACTGGGACTGGCTAAGTGAGGAGAATGGGACTGGGATGAGAAATCAGGAGAGAGACAGGATTGGGACAGGTTGGAGGGGACAGAGCACAAAAGGTCGTGGCTGGAGGAAATGGGCAGAGGAGTCTGTGCTGTACTATCCAGACACTGAAATGTCAAAAGTGCTGAGCAATCGAGAAAATGGGAGCTGTGCTTTTGACATATAAAGTGGTATGTAATGCTAAGTAAAATATCAGGTTCCAGGTGTCTCAAACTGGCACCCAGAACTAATGGATATGTTTGACCTACATCTCTGTGTGCCCCTGTTCCCCACGTGCAAAACAGGGATCATATTACTCCCTCATCTCACAGAGATGCTGCAAAAATAAATTCATTAATATTTGTGAAGCTCTCAGATACTATAATGATGAGCACCACAGAACAGCTCAGGTAAAAAGGAGTAATTCTGTCTGCAGAACAGGGTATAAATAGCATACCACAATTAAGGCATGGGACAACATATTGAACAATGAGGCAAAAACAAAATTTTGAGTAACTTCTCATTAAGTGAGCACCATCCATTCTGTTGCACAGGCAACTTTTTTGTGGCACTTTCTAACTTATGTGATTGACTTTGCAACCTAAATAATATTCTTTTAACATAGTTTCTTGAATGTAATATCTTGTACAAATTCAGCAACATTTAGATTTAACTTTAATTAATGAGTTCAGTCAATGAACATAATTTTTTAGTCCTGCAGCTTCTGTCCTTGTCCACTCTAGATTCCTCACTGAGATCAGTATTGTTTTTTTTAGATGAAGTCAATGGGTATTTTTCCTGAGCAATGACTGAACTCAATGAGATTAAACATGTAATTTGAAAGCATTTGCAGTTAATAATATTACTTGAAACACCGATATGTCAACACAGAGGATCAAGTACAAAACACAGACTAAAATGTTCCCACTTAATCCTTAGAAGCAGATTATGAAAAAAGAAAAAAAACTGGGAAATGGACAACATTTTTCATGTTGTTTGATTTTCTGTTTCAGGAATGACACTGAATACTATGGGAAGGCCATCTTTCCTTTGCTCTGGAAACAAAATTTGGGGCTCTGGCCACCATGAAAAAAATATAGCCTAATTAGTTACACATGTACAGCAGTCTTATGGGAAACACATGCAGAAGAAAGGCAAAATTTTCACAACACAAAAATACCCCACAAAATCTGAGAAAACAGCTATCCAAAGAGTAAACCTCCCTCCACAAAAAAAAAAAAAAAAAAATCAGAAAAATGTCTCAAAGACAGCAGCATTTTTCTCAGACAAAAGTACTCTGACATAAATACTGGTCAGCTTCTGACCTTTTCATTTATTAAGCAAACAGTAAGGAAAACCGGAAGCTAAAAATACACGTCGTCAGAATTTATGAAGTAGGAATCCAGAATGAGCACCAAAGTTTCCAGCTGACAAAAAAAAATTCCTATTCTGCTAGGCTCTGAGCCAACAAAGCACATAAACACGTGCATAACTAAAAGCATGTGAGCTTTCCTGTTGATTTCAGTCAAGATGACAGTTCTATTGAGCTAGATGTCGAACAAACAGAGACAACTGAGTTCCTTATCTCTGCTACCCATTGAATTATGGGACTACTCACATGCCCATAGTTAAGCATGTATTTAAGGGATATGCTGGACAAGGTTCTAAGCTAAAACAATGAGGAGTCCGGTGGCACCTTAAAAACTAAGATTTATTTGGGCATAAGCTTTCATGGGTAAAAAAAACACTTCTTCAGATGCATGGAGTGAAAATTACAGATGCAGGCATAAATATACTGACACGTGAAGAGAAGGGAGTTACCTTACAAGTGGAGAACCAGTGCTGACAGAACCCCACAGTATGCCAACATTTTTATGGCTGACTTAGGACAATACTTCCTCAGCTCTCGTCCTCTAGAGCCCCTCCTCTAGCTGTGTTACACTGATGATATCTTTATCATATGAACCCATGGGAAGGAGGCTCTTGAAGAATTCCACCTGGATTTCAACAATTTCCACCCCACCATCAACCTCAGCCTGGACCAGTCCACACAAGAGATCCACTTCTTGGACACCGCAGTGTAAATAAGTGATGGTCACATAAGCACCACCCTATACTGGAAACCTACTGACCACTATACTTACCTGCATGCCTCCAGCTTTCATCCAGGACACATCACACGATCCCCTGTTTACAGCCAAGCTCTAAAATGCAACCTAATTTGCTCCAATCCCTTGAGACAGAGACAAACACCTAAATGATCTTTAGCAAGCATTTTTAAAACTATAATACCCACCTGGGGAAGTGAGGAAGGAGATTGACAGAGAGAGAGATGGGTACCTAGAAGTCACCCAAAATGCTGTCCTTCAGGACAAGCCCAACAAGAAAAACAACAGAAAACCACTGGCCATCACATACAGCCCTCAGCTAAAACCTCTCCAGCACATCATCAAGGATCTACAACCTATCCTGGAAAACAATCCCTCACTTCCACAGACTTTGGGAGGCAGGCTGGTCCTCACTTACAGACAGCCCCCAAACCTGAAGCAAATACTCACCAGCAACCACACACCACACCACAGAAATACTAACCCAGGAACCAGTCCCTGCAACAAACCGTGCTGCCTACTCTATCCCCATATCTACTCTAGCAACACCATCAGAAGACCCAACTGCATGAGTCACACCATTAGGGGCTCATTCACCTCCACATCTACTAATGTGCTATATGCCATCATGTGTCAGCAATGCCCCTCTGCCATGTAATTTAGCGAAACCAAACAGTCTCTACATAAAAGAATAAATGGACACAAATCCCATGTCAAAAATTATAACATTCAAAAACCTGTAGGAGAGCACTTCAACCTCCCTGGACATTCTATAAGAGATTTAAAAGTAGGTTCCCTTCAACAAAAAAACTTCAGAAACGAAGAGAAACTGCAGAGTTACAATTCATTTGCAAACTTAACACCATTAATTTGGGCTTGAATAGAGACTGGAAGTGGCTGGTTCACTACAAAAGCAATTTTCCTCCTCACCAATTATTGGGAGTGGACCACGTGCACCTTGATTGAAGTGGCCCTGTCAACACTGGTTCTCCACTTGTAAGGTAACTCTCTTCTCTTCATGTGTCAGTATATTTATTCCTGCATCTGTAATGTTTAATCCACGCATCTGAAGAAGTGGGTTTTTTACCCACAAAAGTTTATACCCAAATAAATGTTAGTCTTTAAGGTGCCACGGCCTCCCCCTTGTTTTTGTGGACACAGACTAACATGTCTACTACTCTGATACACATAAATATTAACTCCAACGTTCAAACATGGTTTAGAAGAGGAAAACAACAAGTCAAGCCCTCCATTGAGTACTTTAACATAAGTCTAAAATCCATACTTATAAAGGTGTTTAATCGGCTAACTCCCCTTGATACTCCCTCAATACCTGTTAAAATCTGGCCCTAAATGTACTTTTTCTGAACAGATGCATATATGGATATAGTGAACATACCTCTAGGTTGTACTGTTAACTGTACAGCTGTTCTTTGGGATCCTACAATGTTGACGGCTTGACATTCATATTGGCCTTGGTCGTGTAGAGCAACCCTGGAAATCCGCAGTGTTCCAGATGATAGTACTAGATGTCTTCTATCTACAGAGAGTTGGCTCCCTGAAACACAGCATTTGTTATTTACTAATTACAGCCATGTAAAATAAAATACTATCTATATTTCAGAGACAACCCAGAGCCATTAAGTATTTGATAAAGTCTACACAATTTTTTAAATAAAAAAGTAGAGGTTTCACAAAACAAATTATTTAGAAAAAATGTTTTGAAACTACTACCTACTCTCCAGAACACACACTGTGGTATGGTCTACAGTACGAAATTAGGTCGGTACAACTACATCGCTCAGGGGTGTAAAAAACCCACAACCCTGAACAATGAGGTAAAGTTGATCTAATCCCTGGTATAGACAGTGTAAGGTCAATTGAAGAATTCGTCCATCAACCTAACTACCACCTCTCAGAGAGGTGGAGTACCTAAGCTGATGGGAGAACCTCTATCACATCTATTTTTTACTGCAGAAAACAGAGGAAAGCATGATATTCACACCCAAGAAGCATCAAGTCAACAAATCACTATAGGAAGTATGCAAATAGAGAGCAATGTTACTTTCATGTCATCACGTAGGAAGAAAATTCACCATTCATCTATTTTCTCCATCTCATCCACCTAACTATCAGAAAAAAAAAAAGCGTACAGCCCTGCAGAACCAGATATACCAATGTAAAAGGAATTAAACAAAATGCACAAAAATAATGCTGAGTGCTAGTCTTGTCCACCCACCCCTGCTTCCTTTTCACCATACTCTATTTTTCTTCATCGGTGGCCACTGTACATAACATTTGTTTGGAGCCACCTCAAAAAGTGGAGGAGAGGGAGGGAAAATCCATAGACACTGTCAGTGCCTCAATGATCAAGTTCTTACCAGAACTCTGCTTTATCTACCACCACTTGCAACCTCCTGTGAGTTGCTTTTCCTGCTATAACCTCACCCTATCACTATGCTGGCACATGTTGTAGGTTGGGGTAGGCAACCTATGGCACACATGCCAAAGGCGGCACGTGAGCTGATTTTCGGTGGCACTCACACTGCTCAGGTCCTGGCCACTGGTCCGGGGGGGCTCTGCATTTTAATTTAATTTTAAATGAAGCTTCTCAAACATTTTAAAAACCTTGTTTACTTTACATACAACAATAGTTTAGTTATATAATATAGACTTATAGAAAGAGACCTTCTAAAAATGTTAAAATGTATTACTGGCACATGAAACCTTAAATTAGAGTGAATAAAGGAAGACTCGGCACACCACTTCTGAAAGGTTGCCGACTCCTGTAGTAGATCTAATTACTCATCTTATGTGCACTATCATTTCTATCACCCCTGAATTTGGCCTAGCATCTTTACACTACCATTCCTGAAATATAATCCACTAGAGTGAACCCCTGTGCCCAGGCCAAGTCATATTACCTCCAGTTTGAACCTCCATTTGGTCATTTATTTTGTCAATGTTTTAAGGGTGCCAGTGCTAGTGGATTATAGCTCAGGATTAGTGCCAAAGTCTTTCATCTACTCCACATGAATGGAAAGAATATTTCTTGCACAAACATTTTACAGATAGCAGTTAAAGATTATCATATTATATGTTTAATCTACTTAGATTTATAACTACTAAGTGTTTTACATTAACTGAACAACTTGATATCCTCCATCAGAGACAAAGAGGTTTTTAAGGCAATTGCATAGCAAACACATGCACATCTTCTGCTATTTCATAAGTGATTCTAAAAGAGACATAATATTTTCTAGGTTTAAAAGTAAAACCTCTAATCAACTTCTTACCTCCTTTAGTCCAGGCAATAACAGGCTGTGGATAGCCTTGCGCTTCACAAGGGAAATCAACAGTGTGGCCCTCAATCACTACTCTGTCTTGAGGAGTGACAGTAAACTGAGGTACAGCTACAGGAGGGAGAAAAGAACACGTTAAACAACAATTGAAAGATGCTCCATTGATTGATATTACTTATTTTCTATGTGACTTGCACAGTTCTGTGGGGAAAGGGATCCTGCTAGCTCTTTTAGATTGTAAGCTCTTTGGGGCATGAATTGTCTCTTACATATATGAACAGAGCCTAGCACAATGGGGCCCTGATCTCCATTGGGATCTCTAGGCATTACTATAATACAAATAAATAATAAATCATAATCATAATAATAGATCCAAAATATGATGTACCTTAAGACTGGTATAATCAAGTAGAGAATGTTCTCTGGATTCAAAATATCTTGCTTGCTTTCTTTCTTTAAAAAAATCCTCAACTAAATTATGAAGAAAACACAACGTAATCACAACCAGCCTGAGCTGCTCTTTTCTTGTAACACACACACAGTGCTTTTATACAAAAGAAAACCAATGAACAAAGTACAGGCCAGATTCTGCAGTAACACTGTAGCACTACCAATGAGAGCAGGCATTTGTTCAGTTCTCAAAATACATCCACCTGTTAGCTGATGGAAAAGTGGAACTAAACACATATGAGGAATTTGTTTTCTGTAATTTGAAAAATAATTATGTATTGGTTGACACGGTTCTTGCTCTAAGGAGTTTACAATCTAAAAGAAAAAAAGTGGAAAAATATCAAAACTGATGAGGAAAGAACAAATTTAATTTTTTAAAAGATATTAGAAACCTATGAAAAAATATAACTGCTAGTAGCACTACCAGCTTTAAAAACTAGCAAGTAATAGCCTATGTATAAAAGAAATGTATTGCATATAGTGTTCCGGAAAATATTTTATATTCTGGGCTATTGGCAAATTATACTGAAAATAAAGTTACTCTGATTACAATACTTTGTACTACTATAATTGCCAGTTCACAGAAGAGCTGTACAAATGATCAGGGGGCTGGAGGCATTGCTAGCTTCCATGCAGCAAATCAGTCAAAAGAAAAATGATTAGGAAAGATGAGTGACACAGAACAATACTCAGAACTCCACGTTCAGTAGTACATGCGTATATCTTTAGACATGCCAGGTGCTGCAGAAAACATTTGAGACCCACACAAACTGGGCACTGACTGTGTGTACAGACGTGATTATATAAACAGACCAGCAGACAAAATCTTGAACAGCAGACTTTTCAAAACACGAATGAGGATATAAACATTTGTGTATAATTCTTCAAAAATTTTATTTCTAGATTAAGAACCTGAGATTCTGCTCTCACTGAAATTAATGGCAAAATCCCATTGACTTTATTAGGAGAGGGAACAGGGTACACAATTAAAATAATGCACTTATGGTTTAATTCATTTCCAGCTTTTTAGAAAACAAAATAGAAATATGTTTCCTTTAAATTAATTTGTCGTTTTGAAAAATATAATGTCTTTCCTTGTTTAATATTACTTACCTTGCACTATGATGTAAGCAGTTGCATGGATATTATCTATACTGTTGGTTGCAAAACAGGTATACTCGCCACTATCTTCCTGGTTCACATTTTGTATGTATAAGCCTCCTGAAGAAGTTATTATAATGCGAGGATCATTTGGTAAGGGGGTTCTGTCGCCTTTTGTCCATGTGATCCGCGGTTGGGGATGGCCGGTTGCACTGCATTCCAAAGTAACACTTTCTCCAACTAATACTTCTGTATTTTGTGGGTGGATCACAAAACTTGGCCTGGCTATCAGAAGAGAACCATGCTTAAATGTGGCTTTCATCCATTTCCAGACCTTTATAAACATCAACAGGCTAGAAGAAAAACCCTTATAAAATTGTGTTTAAGAAATTTATGAAAAAAATATCAGAGCACAAAACACACTTTAGATAATTTGTTGCTGTTTAAAAGGTTCTTTTCACTAAGAAAGAAACTGATACTGAGGGGAAAAAAACAGACGAAGTGCTTAATGCACAAAATAGGAGAAAAACAAAGATTTTAAAAAATTTAAATAACTTCTTTCAATTATAGTAATCATAAGTGTAACTTGTGACTAAAGTAGGTACAATATTTTCAGGAATGTAATTTTTAACTTGCTGGTGTCCCTTTAAACATATGTAATACATCTCCAGAAAACAATTCTATGGGTGAAGTTAGTGGTCATATATGAAACACAGGCAAGACTCTGACATAGTGCTAGAAGGGGTTGTACTAAAAGTATCGTTTAGTCCTCTGCAATGCATCTCCAACGCATCTCATGATTGACCTGTACCACGTCTGCTATTCTCCATCCTGGGCCCTTCTTGAACAAAAACCAGAAACTTTGATTTCGTAATGTGACAAACTAGCTCATTAAGCAGGACATGCGAGTGAATTATGACAGACACAGGGATGAATTTAAAATGTTAGGCCACAACTTTATTAAATTTAATATGGAGGAAGGGTGCTATGTGTCCCATCTCCCTGTACCACCCATTGAAGTAGATCCAGTGCAGGGTTTACAGGTCTCCTATCACTTACCATAACTCAGGACTATACCCACCCCTAAAATGGGCAGCTGAAATGGAGCAAGAGACTTAAGAAACCATGGGCAAAGTTTTAAATGAATGATTGTCGGAAGCAAGGAGACAATTAGCTCCCATCTCCCTCTGTCTGGACAATAAGTGGCAGAGTGCCCAGGAGAAGAGGAGTCCTATGCCCGCATAGACTCCACAGTTGCCAACTTTCACATGCACCCCGACTTTCATAATAAGCCAAACATCAAGTTAATGCCATTTCAAAACAAGGCCAAAACAATCCCTATGAACCCCAACACTCTATGTGACTAGATCCCCCTGGTGTGCAGTCTGGGACCAGGATGCGCCTGCTCCACCCCCCTGACTCTCTCCCCCCCTTACCCCTGCTTGCCAGGAGTCTGTCAAAAAACAGAAGCAACAAGCTACAAGCAACAAGCTACAAGCCAAGCAAGCTACAAGCCAAAAACTAGCTAACAAGCAACTCACAAGCCAATTAAGCCAAAAACAAGCCCAATTTTTCTGTGTTTTTTCCATGGGTTTGGCACATCTGATAGACTCCCCTTTTCATTCTAAAGCTGTCTTGCACCTTGTAGGTCCAATCAAGTCTTCCACCCATTAAACTGGGTGGGTGGCATCGTTATTTTTGTATTGAGCATCTGAACTCAGGTTTCTAAAGATCAGTACACTAGAACAACAGAACCATTTAATTCTCTTCTTTCTTCCCTCATATACTACTAAAGATAATCTACATTATTACTCTGATTAAATGGTATAATACAATTACTGCTATAATGGGTTGATAATTTCCAGGATTGCAATAACTAGATGGTGATGCAAATGAAGTTGCAAATATGCACAGGAAGTATAAACCTGCAGTTAATGTATAAAAGTAAATGTACTTCACTTGAAAGTGGACTTCTGATGAATAAAAAACAAACAATTCTGTATGTCAAATCTGTTTACCTGGTGACCCAAAGTATCTAAGAGTAACTTCTTGAGTTTTCACTTCTCCTGCCACATTTTTCGCCATGCACTGGTAAATACCCTGGTCTGTCTCTTGAGTATTCTGAATCATCAGAGTGCCATCATCTAGCAAGTTTAGACGGGAATCTGTTTGCATACTGAGCTCATTACTGTAAAGACAGAAATTTGCTGAACTAAATCTTTTAAATCAAAACCACAGAAAAAACATATCAAAGAACAAAAGTCTAAATGTATTAACAAACGTAGCCTACAAGAATAAATCTTTAGCGTAATAGGTCCAGGTAAGTGTAATAATAGAACTTTTAGTCTTAAATCAACAAAAAGCAGCAGAGATGAATACCAAACAGTGTGACATTTTAAAAAATAACACGGTTACTCACCTTTGTAACTGTTGTTCTTCGAGATGTGTTGCTCATATCCATTCCAGTTAGGTGTACGCGCCATGCGTGCACATTCGTCGGAAGACTTTTACGCTAGCAACTCTAGCGGGCCGGCAGATCGCCCCCTAGAGTGGCGCCGCCATAGCGGGTAATATATACTCCTGCCGGCCCGCCCGCTCCTCAGTTCCTTCTTGCCGGCTACTCCGACAGTGGGGAAGGAGGGTGGGTGTGGAACACATCTCGAAGAACAACAGTTACAAAGGTGAGTAACCGTGTTTTCTTTTTCGAGTGATTGCTCATATCAATTCCAGTTAGGTGATTCCCAAGCCTTACGTAGGCGGTGGGGTCGGAGTGAAAAATGGCAGAATGTAAAACTGCGGAGCCAAAGGCTGCAGTATCTCTTGACTGTTGAACCAGAGCATAATGCAAAGCAAGGGTATGGACCGAGGACCATGGAGCTGCGCGATAGATCTCGTGGGTAGGTACATGAGTTAGCAAGGCGGCAGATGAAGCCTGAGCCCTGGTAGAACACATGGTGATGTGGCTTGGGGAAATGTGAGCCAAATCATAACAAGTGCGGGTGCACGTTACACCCAAGATGAGATCCACTGAGAGGAAACAGGTAGCCTTTCCTTCGGACTGCTACTGCGACCGAGAGTTGGGCGTGTTACAAAATGGTTTTGTCCGCTCAACATAAAAGCGAGCGCTCTACAGATGTCCAGGGAGTGCAATTGTTGTCCCCATCACGTTGAGTGTGGTAACATGAAAGGGCCGAAACCACCTTAGGGAGGAAAGCCGGGTGTGGACGTAACTGCACCTTGTCTTTGTAAACATAAAGTATGGTGGAACCACCATAAGAGCCCTGAGCTCGAAGACTCGTCTGGCCGATGTAATGGCTACGAGGAAAGCTGTCTTCCAAGACAGGTATAGCAGCGAGCAGGTCGCTAACGGGTCGAATGGAGGAGACATAAGTCTGGTTAAACCCAGGTGAGGTCCCAGGTTGGGGCTGGGCGGCGTACCTAAGGGTGTATGCGCTCCAAGCCCTTGAGGAACCCCGAAACCATAGAGTGTGAGAACACAGAACGACCACCTTAGCCTGGATGGAAGGTAGAGATGGCTGCCAAGTGTACCTTCGGCGAACACCGCTAGGCCCCTGCTGTTGCAGGCCGGAGGGTAGTCCAAAATAGAGGGGATCGAGACCCCAGCAGGAGTAAGATTTAAGCGTTTCGCACCTGTAGGAGAAGACGCTTCCACCTGGCCAGGTACGTTGACCAGGTGGAAGGCATCCTGCCACCCTGATAGTCACGTAGGAGCCACACCGTGAGGTGAAGAAACTGCAGGTCCAGGCGGCGAAGTCTGCCGTGGTCCTGAGGTACGAGGTCTGGGTGGAGTGGCAGGGTAATTGGGCAGGCTATTGACAGGCCGAGCAACGTGGCGTATTAGTGCTGCCTGGAACACGCTGGAGTGATCATGATGATGCGCGCTCTGCTCCTGCGAAGTTTGAGCAGGACCCAATGAGCCGGGGAACGGCTTGGGAAGGCATAAAGGTGTTGGCCCTTCCACGGCATGAGGACAGCGTCGAGATCGGTCCCGGGGAGAGACCTTAGAAGGAGCAGGACCTCGGACATTTCCCGTTTCTCGCGGTAAGCGAACAGGTCCATATGTGGGGAAAAAAACCCCACTTCTGGCCACAAAATGCATCACATCAGGCAGGGCGACCACTCATGAGACAGGAAAACCCTGCTGAGTCGAATTGCCAAGGAGAAAGGATGCTACCAGATTTATCGAGTGGGCTATGCAAAAGTCCCAGAGATGGATGGACTCCTGACAAAAGGAGGAGGACCATGTCCCTCCCAGGTTGTCTATGTAGTACATGGCCGTTGTGCTGGCTGTAAACACTGAGACGCTACGGCCTCGCAGCTGCTGCTGGAACCCTTGGCCAGGCAGACTGCTCTCATCTTTGAACATTGATGTGGAACGCCAGCCCTGAGAAGACCAAAGGCCTTAAGCTCGAAGGTTACTGAGGTGAGCACCTGAGCTGAGAGATGACGCCTCCATCGTCAGGGACAGTGAGGGCTGGGGCGGATAGAGCGGCATCCCTGCCCACACCAGGGAGGGAGTTAGCCACCTTCTAGGGAGCCTAGGATGCTCAGGGAATGGTGACTATGGTGACCATTGGGCCCCTATCCGGCGGTACGCCGATTTGAGCCAAACTTGGAGATGACAGAGGCAGAGCTTAGCGTGTTTGGTTACAAACTAGCAAGAAGCCGTGGGACCCGGGAGACCGAGACAAGTGGGAACCAGAGTGGATGTTTCCGTAGTGACCATCAGGCCTAGACATGTGAATAGGTCCTTGACGATGCCCACACGCTGAGTGACTTGTGTCTTGAGTCTCCTCAGATAAGCCAATCGCCCAGATACGGAAACGCATATCCGACGTCGCGGAGGTGGGTGGCGACTACGGGCCACACACTCGGTTAATGCCTGTGGGGCTGTAGCAAGGCCAAACAGCAGGACCGTAAACTGGAAGTACCAACGGTTGGCTAGAAAGCGGAGGTATCTCCTGTGCGGAGGGAAGATGGCAATGTGAAAGTACGCGTCCTTCATATTGAGGCGGCATACCAGCCTCCAGGATCTAAGGACAGGATAATGGTTCCCAGGGATGCCATGCGGAACTTCAACCTTAACATAAACTGGTTGAGTCCTCGTAGGTGTAGGATAGGTCTGAGACCTCCGTACGAGTCGGGGATTAGGGAATAGTTGCCCCCTTCGTCCATCGGCGTCTGCGCCTCTTGTAAGAGGAATACGCCCGAGAGGAGTCCTGAAGAGGGACAGGGTTGGAACAAATTGGAGGTGGCACCCAAACTCCACCATGTGCAGGGGACCGCGAACTGAAGTTAACTGGGACCACGCCAAGAGGAAGTAGGAGTGGTAAGCCGCTTGTAACCGGTACGCGCCCTCTGGGCGCACCTTGAAAGTTCGTCTTTGGTCCCCGATCGTGATTGTGAGGGGCCTCGATCTTGGCCCTCTAGGTCCTGACGGTCGTCTGCGACCACCTCAGTCGCGCGACTGCCAAAGCCCGATCTGTGGCTAGGCACAGAGTGTGGTGGTGTGTGGCTGGGGACGGAAGGCCTGCGTTAGGTCGTCGCGTATGCATGCGAGAGAGAGCTCATTAGGACCTTGTTGCCCTCCAGCTTTGTAGCCTGGGGTTGATTTCACCGCAAAGAGGCCTTTACCAAACAAATGGTAAGTTGTGAAAGGCCGGAGTTTGAAACCGGAAGCCATGAGATGCTCCTCATGGTAACGAGGCCTGAAGAGAAGCTCTAGCCGCCTTTTTCCCTTCCTCCAAGAGGGCAGTGAACTCTTGGCCGGAGTCTTGATGGAGAAGCTCCATATATTATCCCCCGTTATCCAGGTGTTATGATTATAGGGCTAAGCAGGGCTTATTGATTTGCCACGCAGGCTATAAGAGCCTTGCAGAATACACCTTGCGGCTGAGTAGGGTCATTCGCCTAGCCCCCTTCGATTTCGGGGCTGGCGCCTGTTGGCCATGCCGTTCCTTTTTCTTGACCAACTGAATGACTAGTGCGCAGGGAGGAGGACGGACAGACCAGTAGTCGTACCCTTATAGAGTATCGGCATTCGCCTGGATGGTCCGAATAAACGGGTAGGGCCCCTCTAGCGGGGCAACCGCGATAGAATGTCCACTACCGGGTCCCCTACCTCCGGGACCTCCTGCAGCTGGAGGTCCGCATTGAGTGCTACCCTCCATAGGAGAGCCTGATGGGCTCTCAGGTGTTGGTGGGCACACCAGAATCGCGGTCCTGAGCATAAGAGCTGTCCGCGTGGAAGACACTGATGCGTGTCTGGATGGCCATGGAGGTGCTGAAAGATCATGGGCAGAGAGTCTGACTCTACCAGCCTTGCCCAACTTGGCACCTGGGACCGGTACCGCAAGGCGCACTGGTACCTGGAACGAGATCCGGACCTGCGACCAGAGCGGTGCTGGGGAGGTCGACCGAGATCTCGAGGTTGGGAGCGGCTACAGGAGTCACAGTGCCTGTAGCGGTGCTGGGAGCCGGAACGGTGCCGGGATTATCGGGTCGGTGAACGGGACACCGACCTGTGCGGCGAGTGCGACCGGTGCCGAGGAGAGCAGCGTCGGGACTGCAAGTGGCGTCGGAAGCAGGAGTGCCGACGGACTTTGGACCGTCTGCGGGACCGTGATCATGAACGGTGCCGCTCTGCTGCGCCGACAGAGGATGGTCGTATCAAGGAGGCTTGCCAAGAGACTGTATTAGCCGCACCGGCGGTGCCGGGGTTCAGGCAGCATCCACTCTGTCACGGCAACGAGATCCCTCGTCGTTGGAAATGTCTCCGGCGTGGAGGGAACAGTAAGCTCGACCACAGTGTGTACCGGGGAGCTGTCAGGCACCGATTCGACGGCCCTTGGGGTGGGACCAGTGCTGATGACGGTGCTGACGTTGCCGGTGCCTCAGCAGGTGTCGGTGCCGGCGATCCGGCTTAGACAGGCTCTCTGTCCGCGGTGCAGTTTGCACGGGAGCAGCAGGAGCAGGAAGCTCGACCACGGCGTGCGCCGGGGAGCAGTCAGGCACTGGATTCGACGGCCCTTGTGGGACTGGGGATCGACGGTGCCGACGTTGTGGTGCCGCGGAGTGTCGGTGCCGGGCGATCCGACTTAGATGAGCTCTCTGGCTGCGGTGCAGTTGGCATAGGGAAGCAGCAGGAGCAGGAAGCTCAAACCGGCGCGTGCCGGGGAGTGGTCAGGCACTGGATTCAACGGCCCTTGTGGGACTGGGATCGACGGTGCCGACGTTGTCGGTGCGCGGCAGGTGTCGGTGCCGGGGCGATCCGACTTAGGCGAGCTCTCTGGCTGCTGTGCAGTTGGCATGGAAGCAGCAGCAAGGAGCAGGAGGCTCAACCACGGCCCATGCCGGGGAGCAGGCAGCACTGGATTCGACGGCCCCTGCGGGACCGGAATCAACGGTGCCGGCGTCCTCAGTGCCTCTGCAGGTGTTGGTGCCTGGCGATCCGACGTAAACGAGCTCTCTGGCTGCGGTGCAGTTGGCACAGAAGCAGCAGGAGCAGGGAGCTCAACCACAGCGTGTGCCGGGGAGCTGTCGGGCACTGGCAGGAGGAGTCGTGGCTTTCTCAACCCCAGAGAGAGGAGCGGTGCCGAGTCGACGTTGGTGCCGGTAACGGCCGGTGCCGGCGGGGTCCGGTGCCGAGGAGGCGCTTCTGTCCGCCGAGTAGCCAGCGCTCGGTGCAGAAGGTGGAGGGAAAAGAAAGTGCCGCTCAATTTTGTTCTCGGCTTAAACGCCTTGCAAATGGGGCACTTAGCTGTGAAATACGATCCCCCAAGGACCGTAAACAGGAGTCGTGTGGATCTCCTGTCAGCAACGGCCGGAGGCTGGCCAAGCGCGGACTAAGAACCGGTGAGCCGGGCATGGGCTCCGGCACCGGTTGCGGGGAGGGGCTACTCCCCGAACCCCGCTAACTATGGTTAAACTAACTATGCTAGCAAATAAAAAACGCATAAGTATAGATAAATATATATAAAAAAGGATTATATCTAAATACACAATAACTACGAGTAGCTAGGGAAGCGGAGGTCAGCTAAGCTGCGCTCCACTGTTCCAACGACCGACACGAGCGGTAAGAAGGAACTGAGGAGCGGGAGGGCCGGCAGGGGTATATATTACCCACTATGGCGGTGTCACTCTAGGGGGCGACCTGCCGGCCCGCTAGAGTTGCTAGGGTAAAAGTCTTCTGATGAATGTGCACGTGCGGCGCGTACACCTAACTGGAATGGATATGAGCAATCACTCGAAGAAGAAGTAAACATTCCGACTTCAGAACTGAAAAGCTAGACTAATCTTAGAAGTATAAATGTTTTATACAGTTTGGAGGGAAAAACAACAAGAGTGAGTTACACACATCCATTTCCAGTTTTTTAATTCAGGATATCAATTGTTCTCACTGCCAAACATCTCTAAATGTCTCAAGCCAGTGTCAATAAACCCACACCCGAATCTCTCTTATTTCTTCTTAAAACTCTTTCATATGTGGACTCTGAATACATGCTTTTGTTGATTATAAAAACATAATTTCAATGTTGAGATTTTAAAGTGAAATTTTTTTTTAAAAAGCCTATAAAATATTTTATCATTTTATGTTTAAAAGTAGCTCTCAAGTTTTCTCTTTGATTTGCTAAAGTGATATTAATTCAGGATGGAAACTGATCTTCTAGCTACAGCATAGGGACTGCAGACAGATATCACATAGTAGGTAATGAAACAATGAGAGCCCTTGAAAAAAATTCACCAATATCTGCTGCACCTGCAAACTCCACTTTAAAAGCTCCTGCAAACTACATATTACATGCATTTATAGAATCACCTGATCTTCATATACAAAAGGCTATTACTTTAGTTAATCTAGGGTTTTGCAGGTCTCTGAAATTTTGTGGATGCAAATGCAGCTGAAAAATTACTCATGGTATCATGATATCATAGATTGGGTTCTTTATTATATAAGACTCTTTATTACATGATTGTTACACTCTGAACTGCAAAGAAACTAGATCTAATGATAATTGCCAATATATTAAATTTTTCTAATACTAATATGATGTTCTCAAGTATTTCATTTGTGTACATGCATGGTGAATTTCATACACCAACTGTAAAGCAAACATAACAAACAATTCCTTTCTTTCTCTCCATTTTTTCTTTAACTTACTTGTTTCGAAGCCAGATAATTTCTGGTTTGGGATTGCCTTCAGCTCTGCAAGTGAAGTACACTGTATTGCCTGAGGTAACGTCCACATCCTGAGGTTCTGACGTAATTCTTGGCCTCTCTGTATCAACAATAAAAGGTATTAAGGAAAACTTGCTTGTTTTAAAACGATTGAAGTAAATCATTAAATATTTATTCCCCCCCACATACTATAGATGAACATTTTTCACAAATGTTTCAAGTAAAAGTACTTTATCAATCAAGATTAAACATATTTTTCTCTAGACAAAATTATCACAGGTTTTCTGACCTCTCTCAAAATTTACTAGAGTCAATTTTAAAAACTAAAACATGGCTTTTGTTAATTTATTTCAGATTCTGAAGCAAAGAACTTGTATATATTTAGTTTTACATAAATTTGATTTGCATTACAAGAAAGAGCTTCCAGCCAGCACAGTGCCATTTAAAATTATTTATACTGGCTACGGGAATATTTTGGGGCTATAGCATGGCAAAGTATTGCAACATAAGCAACAGTAACTTTTCAGTAACAAAATCCTTCAATGTATGTATAGACAAGTGGTTCCCAAATTGGAGTTTGTGAACCCCTGGGGGCTGGCACAAAGTCACAGTGGATTCGCCAGAAAAATTTCCCTAATGCCAGCCAGAGAACCCCGGGCATGGGAGGCAGCAGGTGGGACCCAGTTGCAGGGCAGGCAGCCGAGGTCAACAGAGTGCTGAGCAGGCAGCCAGGCCCTGGTCAGTGGGGGCGTCGGCAGCCCGACCCCGCAGAAGTTGGGTCTGGCAGCCCAAGCCCCAGCAGTCAGCAAGGGGCCCATGGAGAGCAGAGCTGGGCAGTTGGGGCTAGCAGCACAAGCCCTATGGAGCACACAGCTGCCCCCATCAGTGGGGGAGTCAGCAACTAGAGCCCACGGCAGTTGGGACTGGCAGCCCGAGCTCTGCAGAGCGCGCAGCTGTGCCACGGTCAGCAGGAGCCCAAGCCCCAGCAGTCAGTGCAGGGCTGACAGCTCGAGCCCCATGGAGAGTGGAGCTGGGCAGTTGGGGCTAGCAGCACAAGCCCTGCAGATCGCACAGCTGCCCCCATCACCAGGGGGGTTGGCAGCCAGAGCCCATGGCAGTTGGGGCTGGCAGCCTGAGCTCTGCAGAGCGCACAGCTGTGCCCCACTCAGTGGGAGCCCAAACTCCAGCAGTCAGTGTGGGGCTGGCAGCCTGAGCCCCATGGAGAGTGGAGCTGGGCAGTTGGAGGTAGTAGCCCGAGCCCTGTCCTCATCTGTCAGCATGGGGTCAGCAACCCAAGCCCCATGGAACATGGGGCTGGGCAGTTGGGGCCAGCAGCCCACACCTCATCACGGAGCCAGCAGCCTGAGCCCCATGGTGGGCAGGGGGGCAGCTGGGACCCCAGGTGCGCAGGTGGCAGCTCGGACCCCTGTCCTTGGCAGACGGGGGAAGTTGGGCGATATGAAGGGCAGAGTGAGCAGGGACCATGCTGTATGTGGAGGGTGGCCCAGGCTAATTTGTCCCTCATGGGCACCCCCCTAGTGACAGCCCTGGTGGTGGAAGAAAAGGTGTTTGTACGCCAAACCAGCACAAACCACGTTGTAGCCAGTGCAGCAGCATTAAGGTGCCTCAGTAATTCGATACTAAGTCATTCTCTCTGGAGGGCTGTTTTGCGAGACACGAGTGACTCACTGTCTAGTTCGTTGGTTGCTAGCATTCTGTGTTATTTTTATTAGAACTTTTGTGCACAAGTTCAATGTATAGATGGCTGAAAAAGGAAAGCGTAAAGACAGAAGAATCAGCTAGTGTTTCCTCAAGTCCACATTGTGGAAAATCTAAGTCTAATGATCATGATGGTCCTAGAAAGTCACTTAAAATAAAATATGACAATGATTATATAAAATATGCCTTTACATGCATTGCTGATCAAGAACATCTGAAACCACTGTGTGTAACTTGTGGTGATGTTCTAGCAAACAGCAGCCTCAAACCTTCTCTATTTCAGTGCCATCTAGAAACTACGCATCTTGCATAACTTGATAAGCCTGTTGATCTTTTCAAGCAAAAATTAGCTGAGAGGAAAAGTGACTTTACCAGTTTTATATCCAAAACAATTACTGAAAATGAAAATGCACTTGAAGCGTTATACCACATGAGCTACTGCGTAGCAAAAGCATCAGAAGCCCCATACCATGGCAGAGAGCGTCATTGGTCCATTTATAAAAGACGTAGTTCATTGCATGCCGGGAGAAAAGGCTGCAAAAAGGATTGACATGGTACCTTTGTCCAATAGTATGGTGTCATGAAGAATAAATGACATGTCAAATAATGCAGAGACTACAATTGTACATAGAGTGAAAAATAGTCCATATTATGCTATACAGTTGGATGAATCAACTGATGTAACTAATCTAGCTATTTTGCTACTCTTTGTACATTATGTGAATGAAGGTATGGTTGAAGAAAGCTTGTTGTTTTGCTGATCACTCGAAGAATGTACAACTGGAGAAGATATCTTCAATATGACTAATGAAAATTTTCAAGAAAAGGAAATAGATTGGTCTCAGTGCCTAGGCATTTGCACTGATGGGGCCACATCAATGACAGGGAAGTATACTGGATTTGTAGCTCGAACAAAAAAGGTTGCATCAAAAGTCTCTTGGACTCATTGCAGTATCCATAGACAACAAAACACATGCCTGAGGGACTGAAGGAAGTGCTGGATAATGCAGTGAAAATGGTGAATTTCATAAAATCACGGCCAACAAATTGCAGAATATTTCACCTACTTAGTGAAGAAATGGGTAGTATACACAATTGTCTGTTGACCCATACCAAAGTTAGATGGCTCTCACAGGGCAAAATCCTTGTGCACTTATTTGAGCTTAGAACAGAAATCCTAGTTTTTTTCAATAGCCACCTTTTCCACCTAGGCAGCTGCATGGAAAATAATGTCTGGCTCCAGAGCCTAGCTTATTTTGCAGATATTTTCTTAAGAATTAATGATGTAAATTTATTTCTTCAAGGCCTCAATATAACAGTTTTCAATGTGCAAGAGTGAGTTGAATCCACGATAAAGAAGTTGCAGTTCTGGGAAAGTTGTTTGGAAAACAATCAAACTGAGTGTTTCAGTAATCTTCATGACTTCCTGGCAGAACGTAAACTTCAGTTGGATCAGTGCACTAAAACCAATATAACTGCACACCTAAAAGGACTTTCCACAACTTTCAGGGAATACTTTCCAGCTATGTCAGGCAATAATTGATTCACAACCCTTTTGATGATACCACTTGCTCAACACAGATATTGAACACTGAGGAAAAAGAGAAATTGATTGAGATCTCCTGTGATTACGAACAGAAAAGGAGTTTAAGAAATTTGTCACTGATCAACTTTTGGATGAGTTTAAGAAACGAGTACTCCCTTCTGGCAGAAAAAGCTACTACAGTTTTGTTACCATTTTCAACAACATACTTATGAGAGAAAACGTTTTCCTCGTATGCACATATGAAAACCAAATACAGAAACAGACTTGATGCCAAACCAGATCTGAGACTATCCTTCTCCAGTGGTTCTGGACTTCCAAGAGCTATGCAAAGCAAAGCAAGCACATCCATCAAAGTGAGGAAATTTAAACTTAAATCCCTGGAAATATTCCTTTTTAGGCAGGGGTTCACTGGTTCAGGGGTTCACAATTTAATGAGAGGGATTCGCGGGTTGTTAACTAAGCTTCTCAGACTTGACTGAGTGATAGAAATCCAGCGACCTAATCTTACTCTCACTGACATCTATGAGAGACTTAACACTGACTTCAGAGGAATCAGGAACAATTCCTTAAAGATCCCATTTCCTTCCCTCTTTCCATTGTCTGAGGAGCAGTGCAGTATACAAAATAATATTAAACTTCAAAATTGACCACTAAAGACTCCAGCTTTCATTCTTTTTATGCTCAGGTCTCCTTTTGGAGTCAACAGGGGTTTTGAATGCAAAGAATGCAAACTCAGAAGCCAGCTTTTTGTATTTCACTGCTTATAATACAAAAGTACAAAGTATTCTCTCCAGTATACTTTCTGATTTTATCTTCAGTAAGTGTTCAATTATTTCATGTCTGCACGTCCCTTATATAGACATATTTATTGTTGGATTTTTGGCATCTTGACTACCTAAGGTTATCATCCTGTATGTTTACTGTGGTCTATTACCCACAAAGAGATCCTAAACCCCAGATTTAGGTGCCACTGTGACCCACAAAACCCTTGCTTGGCTGACATCTAACCCTGTAGGTGACTAAACTTACTCAGTGCCTAAATTTAGTCAGAAAAAGTTCCCTAGCTGCCTACGTTTCTCCCTCTGGGAATGGGCACAACACCTCATTCTGGATGCCTGTCTCACACCTAAGCCCGAGAGGGATCCTCAAACCATGTGAAAACAGGTGGGAGACAGAAGGAGAGAAGAAGAGACAATATTAAAAAGTGAGCAAGTGGAGATATAAGAGGAAAGACAGAACAGTGTGGTCAAAGAAGCTGAGAGTAGAGAATGAGTCAAGTGAGTGATCAGCTGTATCAAAAAGCAGCAGATAGACTATGGGGAAGAGATACAGAGAAGAGAGATTTAGAGATGGCCAGAAAGTAGCTATTAGCATCAGTGGCCAAAACACTGGGGAAAAAAATCACATGAAAAACATAGGTGGTTTTGGAGTTGGGTTTTTTTTCCTGAACATTAAGTGGAAAACTCACCACAGTTAAGTTCTTCTGGTGTTATTGTGGCCACTGATCGTCCCTGGATCCTCCTTGGATACTCACAAGTAGCTGCTGCTTGAGCATTACCAGATTCTGCATATGTCTTCAACAAGTCTGCCAGCCATAGGATTTCACAGTCACAATGCAGAGCATTTGAATCCAGACGCCTATGTAAAATGAGGATCATACATTAATCTTCCTAATCAGCTGGAACAATTCAGTAGATTTTATATGACTTGGCAATACTCCCTGTCTATTTATTCTTACATACAAAAACCTACATTAAAAGAAAGCCATCTAGGTCCCCTTGTGCACATGCATTATGATATAGTTTTTAATGACATCATCACATACTATTTCTTCCTCCGCCTCTCCCCCCCGACCACTACTCACTCAGGATAGACGGTGCTCTCTGTCACAGGCTATTCAATACTTTTTATCCTCATCATTCAATAATGGTTCCCCCACCTATCCTACCTGCAGACCTCAATTTGGCAGTTGTTCTCCAAGGACACCTAACTCTACACAAAATCGCTGAGGAGGAGGAGGAGAACTCCCTTTTCAACCCTGAGACCAGTTTTTAGGAAACTCCCCCAGGATGGGGGAAATCCTGATTCAACTCCCCTATCTACCTAATGAGAAGAGATTTGAACATGAGTTTCTCACCTCTCAGGTGAGTGCCTAACTATTGGACTATGGAGTCACACTCACTCGTTCTCTGGCCCAATGCATAATTATTTATTTATATACAATGGAACAGCTTCAACAGGTGAGGCTGAGAGAGACCCATGTCAGAATATCCCATAGTCCAATAGCTAATGGTAATCATCTGAGATGTGGGACACCCATGTTCAAATACCTTCCCCTTGTCAGGCAGAGGGAGGAATTGAACTGTGGGTCTCCCATATTCCAGGTGAGTGCCTTAACCACTGGACTAACGGTCATAAGGGAGGCCGCTGCCTTCTTCTCTGGGCCTTTTTGAATAGAGTAAGGCATGTGCCACCTCCATTCTCGAGGGGAATGTCTGAGGCACCTGATTCTAGGAGAGAGTTCCCAACTGTGGCTTCCAAGGGGAGATAGGAGCCTCCCTCCAGCCCAATCTTAAGTGCCTAATGCTCGGAGAGGTCCAGGGCTTAGGACACAATGATCTCTATGGCATCTGCTATTGGCTATTTTAGGTGACTTCCCGTTGAGCGTGCTGGTTTTTGTGGAGCCCATTCTTAGGCTTCCATCTCTCCTCATTCATTGTATAGGCAGCCTGGGCAACTAACTCAGGGTTTGAGGATTCCACAGGGTAGCTAGCACCTGAAAGTTAAGTATTGCAATGACTACGTCCCTTTGTGAACTTGGACCCAAGTGCCTGCGTCACTTTAGAAAAATGTCACTTAGGCTACGGCTACACTGGCGCTTTACACCCCTCTGGGTGCAGCAAGTTACAGCGCTATAAAGCGCCAGTGTAAACAATGCCCCAGCCCAGTGCCCTCGGGTCTGGCACTGCAACCACACTTGCACTTCAAAGTGCTGCCGCAGGAGTGCTCCCATGGCAGCGCTTTGGAGTTTCGAGTGTAGCCAATCCCTTTGGTTCTGAAAGTACTAAAGCACTTTAGATAATTTTACATCTAGTCTCTACAGTTTACGAAGGATCTAGAAAAAGCAACCTAGAGAAAATACAATGGGCCACAAATGTTATACAAGAAGATCAGAGAAATTTAAAACAGAATTAGGAGGAAAGACTGCAGAAGCTGAGTTTATTTAGTCTACAATATAAAAGACTCATTGCAGACAAGGCCACAGTCCATAAATAAATTCAAGATAATACAGCAAGGAAGGGGTTTAGTCACAATCACAAAAGACTGAAGGATAAAGACCATGGAAGGAAAAGTTTAGACTAGATTCTTTAATGGTAAGAACAATTAGGCAGTGGAACAAACTGCCAAAGGAGGTGGACACTATAAGATGAGACATAAGTATACTTAGACTATTTCAATTATTTCAGTATGTAAATTTAATTTACTTACAGTCTCTTCATAGATTCCAAATGACTAAATGTCCCAGGAACTAAATGAGCTATTCTGTTATTATGCAAAAATCTGTTAAAAATACAGAGGAGTTCATGCATGAGTTCAGATTTTGAAATGTTTTTATTCCATATACATTCTTCTGGAATTCCTCCTCCACCCAGGAAAGAAACTTTTTTAGTCTACTCTGGAGACAAAACTACATGACAGACAGCGCGGGGGGGGGGGGGCGGAGTAATCAAATGAACCATTTTTACACAAATTTAATCCTCCTATGTCATGTTTCATACAATCTATTTCCTAATAGACAAACATCAATCACATTTGTTTTGAACTCATTTTGAGATTGCAAATTGTACACAAACAGTGTTATTAAACCATTTCCCCAACTAGGGCCTGACCAGAAGTCACTGGGAGATAAGGGTGCGTCACACTTGCCAGAAGGTGCTTAGCACTTCGTTCCTCAGTCTCTTACACCATGAAAGTTTCAGTACAAAATAAAAGCTATTGATCTGGGTCAGACAAAGAAGATACTGACTACTACAGCCTACCAAAATTTCCAAACAAAAGTAAAACTTACAGTCTTTCAAGTTTTGGAAGATGCGTAAAGGATTCAGGTTCCAATGTTTCTATGTGATTAAAGTGCAGATACCTGTAGATAGCAAAACATCACTGAAATAATTTATTTAATGGAAGTGGTACTGTGCAGCTAGAAACTTGGTATGTAAAGGCCTTCTCATGCTGCCGAGCACATCTGTAAATGATTACAGATTAATGATGTAGTGGCATAATTGTCTTTTCATGTCTTTTGGATCCTACACCTTTCCATGAAAGAAAGTGGCCTTACATAATAGGAAGGTTTTAAAAGTTGCTATTATATTGGTAAAAATAACAATATATTTGTATTAACTAATCATACTTCAAACAATCTTCTGTCAAAACTAAGTATTTACAAAAACTCATGGGACAATCAGTTAACCCACACGTATCATAGGACTGGTAAGAAATGATAGATTATAGTATTTGCAAAAAACATCAGATCACAGATCCAAAAAACATTTTTTTCATAAAAACCCAGATAGCTATTATCAATATTAGAAATCTTATAGAATCTTTTCTACAAATTTTGGATCAACCAGTTAATATGTAATAAAACTTGTTTTATTTACAGTAGAACCAGGGCTTTTGAGAAATCTTGTTTTTACATTTTCTGACCCTCTCTCCTGCAACTATCATTTTCCTAGTGAATCCTACCACGCAGACCACCACATGAAGTCACTTGATTTATTTTGTGTGATTGAAAAAAATGAATATGAAAGAATTTTCTGTAAGAAAAAGTTGTAGCTTTATTAGTAAAGATTTGCAACCTTCAATGGACATTCCAACATTTTTTTTTTTTTGGTATCTCGCCTTTTGAATACCGTGAGAATGACTGAAACCTTTCAAAGATGCTGTCTCAAGAGAAGTCTTTTGCCTGTAATACCACTGCCCTATCAGTAAAACTTAAAGCTATGGCAATTCTAACCTCCTCCTATCCCTCTCAAAAAAAAATTTAAGACTCCTGTCCTCTAACCAGAAGGATACTATTCACAAAGAAATTCATAAACACAAAATTAGTACAGGTGGGCTGTATCAGCAACTGGACAGAATCTTTCCCCAAAAAGTCTACCCAATAATTATTACTGTCTGGTGTACGAATAGACATCTAACTGCAACACTAAACAGAAAAAGATGCCCACTATCTGGTGTATATATATTGGTTATTAAGGTTCCTTCTGGAGTACAAAAGCCTTGGATGTTAAAAAAATACTTGGCACTTACGGAAGGTCTGAATCTGCAATCCTTACTCACATGAGTAGTTCCACTAATGGTAACAGGCTATTCATGATCAAGGGCTGCAAGGTTAGGTTCATATTGGTTTATGCATATTAGTGAGTATTAACAAATCTGTCAGGAATGAAAATATGGAAAAACAGTAGTTAAAAAAAACACTAAGCTAAAAACAAAAAAAAACCTACCAAAAACCCAACTCCGCTGCATAAGAAGCTTGAGAAGCATGCAGCATGAGAAGATGGAAGACACTTAAAGAGCAGAAACTCTCTTGCTTGGAAATACTCTGACCATGTTCCAGGTCCAGACAAAAGAGCAAGGTGCCTGCCACATGGCCAGATATTGGAACCCAAGTGGGGAGAGGGATGGGAAAAAAACCCAGTGGGGATAATCTCAGAAGCCACTGCCTCATAAAGCTACTCCTTTCAGAGCATAGGGCTACATACGTGGTTTAGCAACCAGTCAAGTGCCCAACAATCCAATGTTGATGGGCTGCTGACAGAAAAGAGGCACATCAGCCTCAGCACTATCATCAAGGAGAAGGTGTATGCCAGTAAGTGGTTCCAGTAGGGAGACAAGAGAAACAGCCAAAGCAATAAGCCTAGGTGAATGTGACAAGTGAAATTTTAATGTCAAATCTACTAGACAGCCAATAAACCTGGCTCATGACCTTCTCTCCACTAAATCATGGAGCAACTCAGAATTGTTTTACACCTGGAGCCAATGTACCTAGCCAACATAAATTCATATGCATAAAGGTTCATACCATCAATATATATAGCTATTTCTTGCACAGAAGATAGGGCAGACTTTCAGTGTCAAAAAAATCCTTTCCCCTTTTTGTCTTCAATGCATCTCTCCCTAAAGTGCTCTCCATCCTTTTCCTGAGAGATTTAACATCTCAGTTTCTTCACGCACTCTAGTGGTTTATAGACGTTAGGTCATACAATCAGAAACCATGTCATATGACTTAGGTCAGCAGCTAAACTACGGTAATACTCTGACTACTTGATAATGAGTAATTCATTAACTAGCCATAAACTCAAATATATTTGTGAAGTTATTTGAACTGATTTTGAATAATGACAAAATATAAATCCTGATTTGTTTCACATGACTAGAGAAGGGGCCAAATCTAAAGCAGAAGAAATTATTTGCAGCTAATAGTTTGGCTAGCTCCAATACAGGGTAAGGTCACAAATTCAATTCCAAAACTAGGACCAGGACTAGAACTCTAGAGTTCCTCGCTCTATGTCCCGCGCACTATTACTTACGTCTTATTCACTTTTGTCTGTACCAACAACTCATATAAACCTCCCTGTTTAAGTACTTTAAAAATCACTAGCCACAAGTTTTGCATACATCTAATACAACAGACCAGCTTGCTGTTTAATGAACAGGCTCACACATAGATCCATCTTGGCACCATTGCTCTTTAATATTTGTATCAACAATGTACTATTGACCTAGTCACTGAAATTTGGATACACAGATGATCTCACACTCGCCATTCAGATGAGTACTTTCACCCAAGTGGAATGCACCCTAGTAGAAGATCTGACCACGCTATAAGTGTATTACTGATTACGGCGACTACAAGCAAACCCTGAAAAACAGCTGTCTCCGTGTTCCACCTGATCAACCAACATGCAAAGAAAAACTTGAATGTCACCTTCTGTGACACCAAACTCAGGCACAAGGATTTCCTGAAATAGCTTGGAATAATTCTGGATTGTAAACCTCACATCCTGCCAACATCTGACGAAAACCACTGCCTTCATAAAGGCTAGAAAAATATAATCCACAAACTAACTGGGACCAATTGGGCAACAGATGCTCACACCTTGCAGACAACCACCTTGACCCTCATCTTCTAAGCTGATGAATATTTCATGCCAGTTAGTGTACATATGAAACTTGTCAATGTGTAATTGAACACTGCTGTGAGAACTGTCCCGTGAGTGCTGAACTCAAAACTGACAGAATGACTCCTTCTCCTTATGCATATCTTACTACCATCCCTCCAAAGACAAGCAGCAATAGTATGTGAATATGACTGCTCAATAACCCATCCAAACATGCCCCTATATGAAGATCTCCAAAACAACCCAGAATGCTTCCTTAAGTCCAGGGACCCTTTCTGGTTATCAGCCAAAGCTCTTAAAACATCAGCACTGTCACCAAAAAAGCAGAGGCTGTGGAAAAATAGCAGGGTCAAGAATCAAGGACTGATTATGAATCCAACCCTGCAGATCACCCACCTGGCTTCACTTCATGTAACATATGGATCATAGCAAATCTGATCCAGATGTTGCAATTACCTATTATACAAATGGAAAATGTAGTAGAGCCTGATATGTGAATGTGGAGAAGTCACCCAAACCATGGAACATCTAGTGAATTATTGCCTTCTAAGATCCTTCTTCAGAAGGACAACCCTGATTAACTCCATATAATCAGAAGCCATAGAGGAATAACACACTTGGATGTAGACCTTTAATGTTGTTTTTCAAGTTGAGATAGAAATATGATTTTAAAAATCAATTCATTTATATATGCACACATTGAACAGACATTCCACACTAATAAATCATGGCCCAAAAGTGAATCATATTGAGGAAATATCTCATACTGTTTATCCTAGAACATGCTGCTTACAGTACTGTTGTTGGCATGTTGGTCCCAGGATATTAGAGAGATACAGTGAGTAAGGTAGTATCTTTTATTGGACCAACTTTGGTCGGTGAGTGAGACAAGCTTTCAAGATTACAACAGAGCTCTTCTTCAGATCTGTAAAATGTACTCAGGCTAGGTCTACACTATGGACCTCACAGTGGCACAGCTGTACTGAGGCACGGCTGTACCACTACAGCTGTGCCAGTGTGAGGTCTCCTGTGTAGCCACTCTGCGCCAGCAGGAGAGAGCTCTCCTACCAGTATAATTAAACCAATCCCAACAAGTGGCAGTGGCTATATCAGCATGAAAGCGTCTCCCGCAGACATAGTGCTGCCCACACCAGCACTTTTGTCAGTGAAATTTACCTTGGTCAAGGGGTGACCAACAAAAGTGCTAGTGTGGACATAGCCTCAGTGTCACAGCTAAATACAAGATGGAACAGATTGTTTGGTATAAGTAGTTAACACTTATTTCAAGGGACTGTTAGAGGTGAAGTGGCCCATTAATAATTCTCCAGGAACGGTGAGGGGAAGGAAAAAACAAAAAAACATACACACAAAAGCTGAGCAGGGGGATTAAGTGGATTATAGATTGTTGTAATAAGCCATAAACACACTGTATCTATTCAGTCCATGATTTGTAGTATCTAGCAAAGTTATTAATTTATGCTCACAGTCTCATTTTTAGAAGGTATTGTGGTTTCTTTTGAGAATAAGAATAGATCAATTATGCTTTCTTTCTGAAAAATAAAAGCAGCAAAGAGTCCTGTGGCACCTTATAGTCTAACAGACGTATTGGAGCATGAGCTTTCGTGGGTGAATACTTTGCTGCTTTTACAGATCCAGACTAACACGGCTACCCCTCTGATACTTTCTGAAAAGTGCTGACCCACAGATGATATGGTATTTTTGTCTTATATCATTTTCCTGCGAGAGTTGATTCCAGAGCATAGTGATTGTCTGGTTTTATCCACATTGTTGCTATTGGGTGCACTGGATGAGCTACAACACATCTTGTGAGGGGCAAGTATACGACACATGGATCTTGAAAGATGTGCTGTGGGGGTGTTGATCATTCTAGCAGTGTTGCTCTGGCAGGATCACACCAGACTCTGCTTTGAATTGGTGAGTATTAGGCTATGTCTACACTACACCTTCAGCAGTAAAACTTTTGTCCGTCGGGGTATGAAAAAAAATACCCCTGCTGAGAAAGAGCAGCTACACTGCGTACCTTACAGCAGCACTGCTGTGGTGGCACAGCTGTGCCACTGTAAGGTGCACAGTGTAGACATAGCCTTAGTCTGCAGGAAGTTTCCTTCTGATGATGAGCTTGGTGAGTTGGGGGTGTCCCTCTCACCAACAGAAGTTGGTCCAGTAAAAGAAGTTCTCTCACCTTGTCTCTCACATATTTCAAGGTGAAGTGACTCATTAACTCCTCTCCAGTCACAAGGGGAAAAGAAAAAGAAAAAGAAGTCAGAGGTGCTACCCTCCAGGTGGCATTAACTTTTTAACTTGCTTCACAGCACTTATTCACCAGAATCTTTTACAGCTCTGCTTACTCATCAGGTTTTTAATGACCACACAAATACAAAGATCAGATTCTCACAGATACCAGTTTCTGAACGGTTGTGTTAATGCATCAGTTCCTGAACTAGTTTTTCTTCAGCATCAGACATGCATGTGACACCTCTTTGACTGGTGGGTTAACCCAAGTTGAGAGTTGCCATATGGAAACACCCACAGTGATGGAAAATGTCTATCCCCCACATAGTAATTCTGCTTTGGTGGACAAGGCAGAGAACTTTTGCTCCAACTGCCAGAAAGGCATTGCAGCAACATTGTGTGGAATATGTAAGCCTGACAAGGCATAAAGATGTCAATCACTATCCAGTGCAACTAATGAAGTTCCCAGTTGTTGCAACCTTGCATGCCATTAGTCTTTAGCTTCAGCAGCTGAGAGAGTGAGATTGCCTCTGTGCAATAGTCTTCTCACTTAAAAAAAGTGCACAGGCATTCATGCATCACAGACATGAGAAAACATCATGTCATGGTATCATCATCGGCTACAATGAACAGCTATATGGTGCAAGCACTCTAGAATAGGGACCGAGTTAAAGTTTATAGTCTATAGTATAGTTCAAAATCTGTCAATTGTTCTTGTCTAATAATATCTCCAGATCTGTAGGGGAAAAGTGTTTAAATCCATAACGTGAATATCAACTATGTACTGAACGTTTAAGTGACAGCAAATAATATTACATTCTGAGTGTTTAAAAAGGCCACTGTGAAAAGTTTTATTCAAAACTGATCAAAATAATTCCTGCATTTGTTTTGCAAAATGTTCCCTTTTTACTATTACTATTTAATGTAGGTATTGTGCTAATGCATATTATTTATTATTATTTATATTACTGTAGCATCTAGGTACCCAAGTCATAGAGGCCCCAACCAAGGATCAAGTTCCCATTGTGCTACATGCTGTACAAACACACAATAAAAAGGCAGTCTTTGTTCCAAAGAAGCTGTCATCTTTTTACAACAACATTTCAAAACCACAGAAGACTGAATAGAAAAAATCATGATAATTAGTTTCAGAAACTGTAGTATAGTATGTAAGATTGCACACTACTACTGACTCAGTTAACAAAGAACATGTTCATTTGAATGCATAGCTCTTATATTAGAAGAGATAAAGTTATAACAAGTAGAAGTGTGTTAATGTGAAAATCATATATATAATTAATATTCCACTAAAATTAAATAGCTAAAACTTCAATAATTAAATTGGCATTTTGGAGAAGAAGGCTTCTCTTCTTAGAAGGATTTCACAGAAAAAGTTTTATTCTTCTTGTGTGAAAGGTACTACAGCAATTCTCTTTATAATATGTTAGTTACCTGGGAGGAAAACTGTGGAGAAGAAACCACAGGACATAATACATACAAGCATTCAGAATTTCATTTTATTAAGGGGTCAGCGTCTGTGACCAGGGCTAAAATAATATCTGCCATCCATCAAATTAGGTATCTATGGCACTTCCAATTTGCTATGACTGACTTAATATTCAGGTTTCCAAATAAATTTGACTTGATTTTTCAGTGGTAATGAGCATGCACGACCCTGCTGACTTTATTGGAGTTATTCTAAATTTACGCTAGTACAAAGAAGATCAGAATCTAGTTCAGAGATGCTACTCCAGTTGCTAAATTCGGAGGGTGGGTGGGAGGTTTCTAATGAGTCATTAGGTGAGGATGATGCCACAGAACCTATGGGAAAAGTGGAATCCTGCCTGTGGACAATGATGGGGGCTAACTATACTGTTGTCTGCATATGCGGTTTCTCTTTCAACATCGTAACTTACGGTAACTCAGATAAGACACAAACAAAACTTTCTGTTATTCTATTAAATTGAAATGTATACATATATACATATTAATTGAATAGAGTAACAATAAAATATACACACACAAAACCTTACTGTTTCATTCTGTGTGAATGCCAAACAAATATTATGAACCAATTTTTTCATTTCGATATGTACATGCAATTCTCAGGACTTCAGAAGGAGTTGCACTGTGTACTGGAGTACAAAATTTGGTTTAGTCAATAAACCTAGGAAGGAAATTTGTTAATAACTAAAGAAAATAAGAAGCCTGTATTGCTTGGAATATAGTGAAGCAGCATAATGTTGTGGATAAGGCACTAGACTATCAGACAACTTCAATTTTATTTCCAAGCTCTGCCACTGACCTGCTGTGTAACCTGTAAATTGAGGATAATGATACTTGCCCTTCCTTTTCATATATACAAATAAAAAGTGCTATATTAATATTAGCATATACATTTAATAGAATGATATTGTTTCCATAATGAGGAGACTGTTCAAAAGAGCAACTAAGTTATATTCACTGCTTGGGGTAACAAACATAATCCAAGCGAAGCAGGACATCAGATGTCACTCCACACTTTTAAAACTAAAACTGAAACTGTCAAAATCTAAGTTCTAAGTCTCTTGAATCCCACAGGGAAATGAAGTTTATAAGTAATAAGACTGATGGTCTCAAGTCATTTCTTAAAATTAAATACTACATGACAATTCTCAAACCAGAGAGTCTGTGCACAACCGAGATCTAAACTAGAGGAACATAAAGAATGTGTTATTTACCCCCACGGCGAGTTAGATCTCCCAATCATAATGCAGATCACTAGTAAGGCACTGCATGGGAAAACCTGTCTTTTGCTACCTACAGCATATCACACCCTGGTCTATACTAGTCTGTTATTTTGGAATTAGCCAAGCTAATTCAAAAAAGAAAAATGATTCCGTTCACATGACCAAACCATTTTTTTTTTTAATTTAAAGGGCTCTTTAATCCGATTTCTGTACTCGACCTTGGCAAGTGGAGTAGCGCTTAAATCGAGATCGCAATCCCGGGTTAAAGGTATTGTGTACTCAATTTGACGTTATTGGCTTCCGGGAGCTATCCCAAAATGCTCCCTTATGACCACTCTGGACAACACTCTCAACTCTGATGCACTAGCTAGATGGGCAGGAAAAGCCGTGGGAACTTTTGAATTTCACTTCCTCTTTGGTCACCATCCGCACAGTCCACCATCACAGGCGACCATGCAGAGTCCACCATCACAGGAGATCACGCCGTCCCGGATTCGCAGACAAGCTCCAGCGTAGTCCAAACGGGAGGTACTGGGGAGATGAGTCTGTTATGGCAGAACTATGTTACAAAAAAAGGAATGCAAATACGTACGCTAAAGTCTCCAAGGCCATGGAGGAGAAGGGCTACTCCAGGGACACACAACAGTGTCGTACAAAAATCAAGGAGCTCAGGCAAGCGTACCAAAAAGCCAGGAAGGTGAATGGGCGCTCTGGGTCACAGCCTCATACATTCCGCTTCTACCGTGAGCTGCATGCAATTATGGGGGGTAACGCCACCACTACCCCACCACTGTCTGTGGACATCTGCAAAGGGGGAGTTGCAGAGGAGCGAGGAGGCAGAGTCATTTGAGAATGAAGAGGAGGAGGAGGACAGTGCACAGGTGGCAAGTGGGAAATTCGATTCCCCCCGCAGCCAGGAACTATTCTTAACGCTGGAGCCAATAGCCTTCACCCACTCCTAAGGCGGGCTCCCAGACCATGACCCTGGAGAAAGTACTTCTGGTGAGTGAGAGCCTGATTGGAGCCAAGTGGTGGGGGGCAAGGAGGAAACCCAGCTGCACTGGGCTGTTCATGTTTAAAGGGCTCATCCCTGCTCAGAGCCTCATCGGAGCCACAAGGTGGGTGCAGGGGGAAACGAGGGTGTTGGGTGAAGTGATCATCCCAGAGAGTCCACAGGCCCTCCTTTTATATGGCAAACTTACCAGGCATTGCTTGCTATGGGAAAGGGGGCCCAGCAGTTTGAAAGCATTTAGATGAATGTAGAAGAAGCAGAACCCTGCATGCCCCTAGGCTGCCTGCAAGCTGAATTCTGTTGCCCGGCTGTGTGTGATGGCTTGCTCACACCAAAGTGTCCCCTTTGTTCTCTGAAATGTATCTTTTAAAGTACTATCCTCCCTTTTTCTCCTTCCGCAGGTGCAAATGTTTCAAGACGGCCCCTATCTACTCCGTCCCAGAGTCTGGTCCAGATTAGAAGGAGGGAAAAACAAAACTCCAGATGACGTTTGCCAAGCTCATGCAGTCCTCCCGCACTGATAGGGCCCAGCTGAATGCATGGAGGCAAACAATTGTGGAGTCCCATAAAGCATTACAGGAACACGAAGAGAGGAGGGACGTGCATGATGAGAGCAGGCAGGATGCTATGGTCAAGCTCATGGGGGAGTAAACTCACATGCTCTGCTGTATTATGGATCTAATGTGGGAAAGGAAGCAAGACCCTGTATAACCGCCCTTCCTCCTCCCCAAGTTCCATTGCTTCCTCACTCAGATGCCCAAGAACACGAGCGGGGAGGCTACGGGGACCCACACACTCAACACCAGAGGATCGCTCAAGTGGCAGAAAGCTGGCATATGCAAACTTTTGATTTGGTTTCTGGACTTGTCCTTACCTCCTCCTCCACCCACCTAACCCAATTCCCCCATCCCACCGCGGTCTACCTTCGGATTTCTCTCAATGTGTTGTGCAACAAATAATAAAGAATAGTTTTTAAACAATTTTGACTTTATTTCCTTTCATATATATAGGGGGCAGGTAACTTCAAGAGAAACAAACACAACTGTCACACCGTACCCTGGCCAGTCATGAAACTGGCTTTCAAAGCTTCTCTGATGCACATCGCGCCCTCCTGCGCTCTTCTAATCACCTTGTTGTCTGGCTGTTTGAAATTGGCCGCCAGCAGAGTTGCGTCAACCTCCCACCTCGCCATAAACGTCTCCCCCTTACTCTCACAGAGATTGTGGAGCACGCAACAAGCAGCAATTACAATTGGAATACTGGTTGTGCTGAGATCTAACTGAGTCAGTAAACTGCTCCAGCGCACTTTCAAAGTCCAAAAGCGCATTCTACCACCCCATTCTGCACTTGCTTAGCCTATAGTTGAACTGCTCCATACTACTGTCCAGGGTGCCTGTGTATGGCTTCATGAGCCATGGCATTAAGGGGTAGGCTGGGTCCCCAAGGATAACTATAGGCATTTCAACATCCACAACAGCAATTTTCTGGTCTGGGAAGTAAGTCCCTTCTTGCAGCTGTTCAAACAGACCAGAGGTCCTGAAGATGCAAGCGTTATGCACCTTTCCTGGCCATCCCATGCTGATGTCGGTGAAATGTCCCTTGTGATCCACCAATGCTTGCAGCACCATGGAAAAGTACCCCTTGCAGTTTATGTACTGGCTGCCACGGTGTGCCGGGGCCAAAATAGGGATATGCATTCCATCTATTGCCCCGCTGCAATTAGGGAACCCCAGCACATTAAAGTCATCTACAATGGTCTGCATATTCCCCAAAGTCACTACCCTTGATAGCAGCTGGTCAATTACTGTGTTGGCTACTTGCAGCACAGCAGCCTCTACAGTAGATTTGCCCACTCCAAACTGATTCCTGACTGACCAGTAGCTCTCAGGTGTTGCAAGCTTTCACAGTGCTATGGCCACTCGCTTCTCAACTGCGAGCGCTGCTCCCATTCTGGTGTCTTTGCGCTTCAGGGTAGGGGACATCAAGTCATAAAGTTCCATGAAAGTGGCTCTACGCACATGAAAGGTTCGCACCCACTGGGAATAATCCCAGACCTGCAACACTATGTGTTCCCACCAGTCTGCACTTGTTTCCTGGGCTCAGAATCGGTGTAAACTTGGCCCAATGCCACCATGATCACCCAATCGCCACATGCCATGCTTCTAGGAATGTCTGGGTCCATGTCCTCATCAATATAGTAATCACACTGTCATCGCTTCCTCGCCCAGTTTTGCAGGTACTGCACATACTGCTGGATAATGAGCAAGGTATTTACAATAGTCAAAACTGCAGAGGAGGAGATCTGAGCGGGCTCCATGATTGCCGCACTATGGCGTCTGCACGGGTAATCCTGGGAAAAGGGCGCGAAACGAGGAGGCCTATACGGTTCAAGATGGCCGATAAAAGGCAGTAAATGGTTGTCTTCTGTAGCTTTCACAGAGTCGAGAAGCTCGCTAGCGCTGCAAGAGCGGGAGAGCAGTATTTGCAGTAGAAGCGTGAGCAGACTTTGTGGCGGAAGCTGTGAAGCTCAGGTCACGATGGCCAAAAAACAGCAGGGAATTATTGTCTGTAGCTTTCATGGGAGCCCAGGATCAACATCATGGAAAAAGCGGCAGAAGCTGTGCGGCTCAGGTCACGATGGCCGAAAAATGGCGGGGAATTGTTGCCTTCTATAGCTTGCATAAGAGCCCAGGACAGACAACATGGAAAAATTAGCTAGCAATGCAAGAGCAGGAGAGCAGAGTTTGCGGCGGAAGCTGTGCTTCTCGGTTCACGGTAGCCAAAAAAAGGCAGAAAATAGTTAGATAAAAGAGTAGATAGAAAGACGAGAGGACATGCGAGGTGGACTCATAGTACCAGAAGACAGGCGGTGCACCATACTGCACCGTCTACTGGCAGTATGGCGTATGCCTCAGCTTTCACGGAGGGAGGAGTGAGTGATGGCACACACCCAAAACACCTGCAAGAATGTTTTTGCCTCATCATGCACTGGCAGCTTAACCCACAATTCCAATGGGCAGCAGGAATTGTGGGATAGCTTTAGTACTTTAGTGGGGACACACAACACAGAATGTATAAAATCGCTTCCAAAAATTCAAATAGGATAAGTTTGAATTAATTTTGGACTGGAGACGTACCCTAAGATGAAAGCTTATCATTTTACAGAAGTTAGTAATTTAACAGGCACACCTAAATAGTTAACGTACTATGAAGAAAATAAGATTTGCTATTAGCATGCAAGTAAGCCCTACCAGTTGCTGTCAGTATGCTGCAGTAACCAGTGCTAGAGAGGGAGGAAGAGAAAGGCATTAAGGAGACAAATGACAGTTATCATGTGTGTTTCACACTCAGTACCTAAATAGAACCTGTTCCCCTAAAAGGCACGCAAGTGCCCTCTAAAATATGTGTATATGGATTTTTTGTGTATTTTCCAAAGTGTAGTTTTCTTGCACATAAAACTTCATATGATGGATAAAAATGCAGAGAGAATGTATAGCACAAATATAGACATATGAATATAGTCTGGAAACTCAAAACTCCTATTGCCCTGCAGGAAAGGACATTCTCTTTTATAGGAACTCAATGACAGACAATGAAACTCACCCTACAAAGCAAAAATCCTCTGCAAAATTAATGGAACTTTAAGACTTCCGGACTTCGCAGACAGATCTGCAATATTATCTATTTAGTTATCGCTGTTTCTACCAGTCCAAGTACTACTTGAATTACTGTGTAATGATGAACTGTTTTCTGATTAAGTAAACTGTGAATAACCAAACACATAGCTGAAACAATACATTTCTTTTTAATCATACTAGTACAGCCTATTTTCCATTCATTTTCAAATTAAATTCTTCTTCACTTGAAACTCAGTAAGAGAACAATAGCTTACACAATGTTGCTAGCAGAAAGCTAACTGAAACACTTTCCACATTACAGACAATGAAGATACCTCCCCCAATATACGGCAATGATCAGCCACATGTGTATTAATAATTAAAGGGTTTTTTTTAAATTAAAGATAAAAGTACTGAAATAAATTTCAGGGCTTGATTCAAACTTTCATTTACACCAGTGTAAAACGAGCAACTCCAGTGCAGTCATAGGAGTTGCAGCATTGTAAAACCTATGTAGGTGAAAGCAGAATCAGACCTTGAATCTCTAATTGATGCACACTGTTTTCAGTATTTGTCTGTGATCATGCTTCTTCTCCAAGTCTACTACACAGTGCACTAGGACGCTTGGAATATAAATCACAAATAAAAGACAAACACAGAAATGAAGAATTTGACACCGATCAACTTTTTTTCACATGCAAATGATTATAAGAACGTTTGACTAACATCCCATTCCAGTGCAGACATGCAAAGCATGCAGGAAGAAAATACTAATCAAGACGTGCACTTTTCCTCTGCAAGGCAACCACGTAGATGATAGCACAGAAGAGAAAAGGCACTTACAGTTGTTCTAGAGAGGCAAGTCCCTTAAATGCTTGCCTGTCAATTGACTGGATTTCATTCTTGTACAAATAGCTGAAACAAGAAACAATCAGTAATATTAGTACACAAACAAGAGCTACATTAAGGTGGAAAAGAAAAATTAAGTCGACACATGAAGACAGTTTTTCTACTACATATTAGAAAAACAAAACAAAAACATGTACACACTCAAAATGCTTCCTGCTTGAGAATCCATTCCCCAGGCCCACCAAAAAGGCACAGAAGACTCGGGGGCCCTCGCTGCCCTGACGCTGATAGTTGGAGGGCCTTTGGCCTCTGGGTGCTACCATGCCCTTTTGGAGGTTCCTTTGCCCTCATTTCCTGACAGGCTCTCAATGGATGGGAGAGTTAGTTTGATTAACTGGATATCCCAAAGAACACTGAGGTTGCTTGCAGCATCCTGTTTTCTTTAAAATATTTGGTTTGAACACTGAACCAAACCAGTGCTTAATTTGTGTCAGGGCTTGGCAGTTCATAGCCCCAGCATCTCTGGGCTTGCTGCATCAGTTATGAAAGTAAAAAAAAAAAAAGAAAATTGCTTTAGCCCTGGCACCTCTATCATTACAAATTAAGCACTCAACCAAACTGTTAGATTTTAATGGAAACCTATTTCTCCTTCACCAAATTCAGGCAACAAAAAGGAGAAAAAATATACAGTGTCTCTGCAATAATCTGCCAGCTTTTAAAATATTCAAAAATAAATACAACTCAGTATCTTTGTATAACGGCATTAAGATAGCAAAAATAAATAATTTTTCCCTGTATGGGACATAGATGCTAGATATGTTGCATTGATATCCACGCTAGTACTACCCAGAATCAATGCATACAGAATACTAAGTTGTGTCTATGTGCCTTGTATTCCTCCCCAAGAGGATGAAAACAAACAAGTTGCTGGATGAATCTGTGCAACTGCTAAGTAGCCCCAGGATATACACAAACTGAACTCATCTCAATTTGGATGTTCTAGAAGTTGGTACATATTCTGTCTAAATTATATATTTAAGAAGGGAACAAAATAAACTTTTCACATTAACATTAATGTTTCAGTGTTCTATAAAACATTAGCACTGGCGCACTCCAAAAATCAGAGGATCAAAAGTCTCCTGTCACTTACACCAAAGAAACCCAATATGTCCCATGAAGTCAGGTTTTGGACATAATTAATTGAATTTGTATTCTGTTTCCTTCATTAAGCAACTTCTCTGTGTTAGATGAAGAGATATTTCCCTTTTTACTTTATTAAGAGACATCTTTTTTTTATCTTATTGCAATCTACAGTTGTTAAATGAGGGAGGTGATGTTATTTCAATTAAAATGTTTCAGCAATATGAGGATTCCTCCTCCTCTTTTCAGGAGGAAGAAATTTTGCTATCATCCAAAAAAGAAAGGGTCTTGTGAGTGCTTAGAGGGCTTTAGTCGAGCAAACCGGACTAGACTGGATTAGACAAATGAAGATGAAATGGAGTGACTGGTGTCATTTGGTCATGGGCGTGGAAGTAGCAAGCATGGGTTGAAGGAAGGCAGAAGCATGCATTTTGTGTGCATTAGAGGTTGACTTCTCAATCTGAAATTATCACACAACACATAGCCAGAACAGTAGAGGGGAGATAAAAAGTCAAGAGACAGACTAAAAACCATTGTTTCATGAGGTTAATATCTGATGATTTGTGGGGCCAATCTTGTGATTTTGGGGGGACCTGACTCATGATTTTTGATCTCTTGAAGTTGGCAATACTAGATTCAACACAAGGCAACTCAAAAACACTTGATCCCAGCCACTAGAGGCATTTCCAAACTTCAGCATACTGGGAAGAGAGGGGAAGGGAAGACACAATCCTTCCCCTGGGGTAGCCTTTCCTGCCTATTGCCTAGACTTCCCAGGGCCCCATAGTAAAACTTCACTCCAGGTCTTACTTCAACTATCAATTTCTCCAGGTTGAGCCAGGACCATTATGCCAAGTACTCAGCTGATCCCATTCCATCATGTGCCCTCTCTGGAGACTCCAACTTTGAACAATACCTGGGGCTTAAATGGGCTATGTCAGTAAGACATGCTTACTGCACCTGCACATCAGCACTCTGTTATATGATTTTTTTAATGCAAAGATAGGATGTGACATTAACAGAGGGGGAGAGAGAAATTTATTTCAAGTAGTAATAGAGCAACCTAATGAACACAAACTCGTGAGGAGACAAAACACTAAATATCACCCAAAAATATGTAACACTCTCACTAAACTCCAACTGTGTCTAATAACAGGAACTTTGCAAACACTGTACTAGTTAAAAGTATAATTAAGGACAGAGTAATATATCACTTAACTAACTATAAATTCTGTAATCTGTTATAACCTATAGCCTACTAGAACTTTATAAGGGATGAATAAACAGTTATTAGTGACTTGTGGGTATACTTTATTAGGATAGAGAGTTTTGGGGAACACAATTCTACAGTTAGTATCTGTTTGCAGTAGCAATTACAGTGAGGTGTGCATTTCCAAATACTCAGAAAAAGATGATCCCTGCCCCAGCAAGTTCACCGTGTAGGGATGGAGAGCCAACAAACAGACAGAGAGAATAACAAAAACGATTTTATTATATATCAATAAGATTCACTACAGGGAGCCTAGAAGAAGTGGATTTTTATGTGAGACTTAAAAGTGGGCGGGATATGGGCCTTGCAAACAAGTTCAGAGCATTCAAGTAATGTATAGAAGGTTGTGTAAAGAAAGCCATGGAAGTGATTGTTTGAGAGATTGACAGACATGTGCAAAAAGACAGCAATGTCAACGGAGGGTGACACAAAACTTGACAAGCGAGTATAAGTAAGGAAGAGCAGATGAGGAGCCACTGGAGAGATTCAAAGAGGGGAGTGACGTGATCAGTTCTTCAAACAAGGAAGATAATATCAGCAGCTACATTTTGTATGAAGTGGTGAGGGACAATATGTGTATACTAGGGAATCTAGAGACGAAGATCCTTAAGAAGTCCCCCAAGATTGTTGTCTTGGTATTACATTTTACTTCTCTCTCCTTCTCTACCTATTCCCCCATATTCAAACTTTCACTAAATCTTGCCACTTGTTCCATCTTAATAGTTCCAAAATCTGTCCCTTCCTCACTGCTAAAACTATTCTCCATGTCCTGGTCATTATCTCCCTGACTATTGTAACTTTCATGTCTGGCCTTAGACCTCTCACTTCTCTCTCAGCCAGCATGCCCCAAATTCTCTGCAAAAATAATCTTCTCCCACAATGCTGAGCACCTCATCCCCTGCTTTGAACTCCCTGAATGGCTTCCTTTCTACCAGTTCATATTCAAACTCCTTGTCCTCACCCATAAGGGTTTTTTTTTTAAATCTTATCACAGCTATATTTCTACTCACATTTTCCCCCACACACTTCCATATCTTTTTATCTTGCACCTCATTTTTTCCAGTGCTGTACATTGTGCCTGAATAGTTTCCCTGTCTGCATCTGGCAAGCTGTTTCTGCTGAGGGTGAGGAAGGAATTTTCCCCACCAGGGTATTATACAAGTCCTTAAATATATTAAAGGTTTAGGGGTTTTTTCTTCCCCGTCTTTCTGTGTCACTGCTACTGTCAAGTCAACCCAATAATTTACCAGAAGTGAACAAAGCATATACATATATAATGAGTAACAAAGCACAGAAAGAATAAAACATACTGTGTATCATTTATTTAGTTAATAAATGAAGACAATATTCTAGTCTTCATTTTTGACTGCTGTGTTTACATTCTAGGGTACAGAGGGAGAGCATGCAGCCAAAGTAATATACAGTTACTGCAGAGCAGAATAAACACGTGAATTAGCTATGCTATGGATAAAGCCTAGGTTACCTATGATGAGGTGTTCTGTGGGGAGCTCTGGGGGTTGCACATTGGCTAAAGAATCTCTACTAAAAATTAAGAATCTGAAATTGAAATAAAAGGCTTCAAAGCAAAACAAAGCCAGTTGTCTAATAGCAATAAAATTCATTTTGTCCTACTTTTAGCATCAGAATTTGACGTTATATTACCACCTCAGACAATGTAGTATCACTGTGTGAGAGAGGTTGTGGCAATGTAGCGGTCATTGATTTAAAAAACAAAATAAATAACCCCAGCTACATACCTACCAAAAAAAGTGTACTACTTTTTATGAAACAAGAAGGATAGAATCTGTAGCAAGATTCCTTTCTAAATACTTAATATTTTTGGTATATAGAAAAAAACCCAAGTGCCTACCTGTACTCTAATTGTTGCTCTTCAAGGTATAGGTGCAGACATGTATTCCACCGAGTTATGCACACACCCAGCACACTAAAGCTGGAGAACTTTGCCTAGCACTATTCGAAAGGGTCGTGCTCATGCCTTCTGGCCCCATAATCCTTCTGATTAGTATTTAAGGGCAGCCTCACTCCAACTCCCCTCATTTGCTTCACACATCAAAAGTAGACACTCTGATGCAGAGGGAACAGAGGGGAGGCTGTGAAATACACATTTGCACCACAGTTGCCAACTCTGACTCAGTTAATAAGCACCATGACTTTCACAATAAGCCAAAAACCAAGTTAATCCCAATTCAAAACAAGGCCAAAACAAGCCAATCCCTAAGAACTCCAATACTTTATGTGACTAGATCCTCCCGGCGTGCAGTCTGGGACTGTGGTGGGCCCACTCTGCACCCCTGACACTCTCCCCATCTTGCCCCTGCTTGTCAGGAGCCAATCAAAAATGAGAAGCAACAAGCTACAAGCCAAACAAACAACAAGCCAAAAACTAGCCAACGCGCAACCCACAAGTTAATTAAGTCAAAAACAAGTCCAATTTCTGTGTTTTTTCCCACGGGTTTGTCATGTATGATCTGCACCCACATCTCAAAGAGCAACAGTTACAGTACAGGTAGGTAACTATTTTTTCTTCGAGTACTTGCAGACATGTATTCTGTTCAGGAGACTTGCAAGCTGTAACTAATGGAGTTCGGGCTTGGAGTCTACGTCAAGAAGGACTGCAGAACTGCCTTTCCGAAGTTTGCATCTGATCTAAATGTAGTCATAATAGCATAACGTTTGGTAAAAGTACATATGAAAGACCAAGGAGCAGCCCTGCAAATGTCCAATATCAGAACATCATAGACGAATGTGATCAATTCTGCCTGAAGAGAGGTTATGAGCTTATTCGAAAAGGTCCTAAGCATAGTCCGAGCTATTCCACATGCCATGATAATGCAGAATGATATCCACCTAGAAACAGTTTGCATAGAGACTGCTTGGTCCTTCATGCAATCTACATCAGAAATAAAAAGTCAAGGTGACGAAAAATGGCTTAGTTCTTTCCACACAAAATGCCAAGTTTCATTTCACAACTGAAGAACTAAGATGCTGTTCATCTGTGGTCAAGTGAGGCTTGGGGAAAAAATACAGACAAGTATATTGCTGGATTGGAGATGAAATTGTGACACCGCTTTAAACAAAAACTTGGGATGTGGGCCCAAGACCACCTTGTCTTAAAAAATAATTAGTATACGGAAGCCATTAGTGCCTGCAACTCTCAAACTCTCCTCACAGCAATTATCATCACAAGAAAAACTGTCTTTTGGCATTTGAGAGACCAAGAACAAGTTGCCCAGGACTCATATGGAGGATCCATGAGGACAGCCAGCCCAGTACTAAGGCCCCACAAAGGAATCACTCTCTTCAACAGTGGGAAAGAGACAAATGATCCCTCTCAGAAATCTCACTACTATAGAGCTCAATACAACTGATTTCTCCTAGATAGAGGATGAAACACGAAAACTGCTGCCAAGTGCACCCATGCTGAACTTAGAAACAGACCAGAGGACTGAAGGTGTAATAGATGCTCCAAAATGTCCTGAATGCAGACATGCATCAGTTGAATTCCCCAAGCTAGGGACCAAATTGAAAAACATTTCCACTTAGCCAAATAAGTAGCCCTAGTAAAGGGCTTTCTGCTATTACCTGTCAAACAGTTTTGGAACAGCACTTCTCTTCCTTAACTAACCACACAGCATCAATGCTGGGAGATACAGACTGATCAGCACTGGATGTGAAATCTGACCTTGACATTGAATCAGTATGTCAGGGTAAAAAGGAAAAGGAATGGGAAGACAAACCAAAACACAGAGGAGGTTGAAGAGCCAACATTGTCTTGGCCAAGCTGGTGCAACATTGTCTTGGCCAGTCTGGCATGATCCAGCATCAGCTTGAGGAAGACCAGAGGAATGAGTATCATATGCATTGATTAAGGAGCCATGACTGAGACCTGCTCGCAAACAAAATTGATGGTGCTTCTTGTTGTCCTTTGTTGCGAACAGGTCAATACCAGGAATGTCCCATTCCCTGAAGATGAACCACAGCACACTGCTTTTCAGACACAACTCATGATTCTCAGAGAAATTCCTGGTGACGTGATCAGACAAGTAATTCTGGGCTCCTCATAAAAGAGTGTTTGAGGGAATGATGCTCTCCTTGATGTAGAACTGCCAGAACTTTATTGCCTCCTGGCAAAGCTAGTTGGAGCAGCAAAGAACCTGTGGCACCTTATAGACTAACAGATGTTTTGGAGCAAGAGCTTTTGTGGGTGAATACCCACTTCGTCGGATGCACGACGAAGTGGGTATTCACCCACAAAAGCTCATGCTCCAAAACGTCTGTTAGTCTATAAGGTGCCATAGGATTCTTTGCTGCTTTTACAGATCCAAACTAACACCGCTACCCCTCTGCTAGTTGAAGCAGGCTCCTCCCTAACTTCTTCACAGAATACGTTACAGCGGTGTTGTCAGTAAGTATGTTAAACACTGTGTTCTTGATCTGCGCTCAAAATGCTCAGGCTGGTGTGTGCTCTGGCTCTTGGAGGCAGCAAACTTAATTTCTGTAAGGAACCAGTGGGAGGGACTGGACATTACAGAGAGATGCTGCTGGGGAACTCGGGAACTGATAAGTTGCCTGCAAGGCAAGATTCGAACTGGCAGAGTTTTGAGGAGTTTGCTCGTGATGCAGACAGATGGTGTGGTAGGAAACTGACATACAGTCTAATCTTCAACAAAACTCACAGAAGCAGAGGGGTAATAATGATTTACGGTTCTGGGCTGCCCTGAGGAGAATCGCAATAAGTAAGTTCACAAAATGTCATTGAATTTAATGAGACTACTCAAGTGCATAAAGTTATTTATGTTTGTAAGTGTTAGCAGGATCAGGGCCCTTCTGAGTGAATAATACCTAAAGATTTGAGAATAATTTGGATTATTTGGCAATGTTTCCCGTGAAAAAATGTATGGTTCTTAATAAAAGAACCTCCATTTTAATTGATCCCTTCTGAGTTAAGGGGCAAGCTTTGCTTCCCTGCTCTTGCCCAAGCTGCAAGCATAAGAACTGACAAACTCATAGCTGGGGACCAGACCAGTTCACCATGTTAGTTTAGCTCAAAACAGGTTTTAGTCTTATAAGAATGTATTTAGTGTTTAGATGCTAGGAAATGCTTGTAAATTGCTGCACGCATTAATCTCACTTGTTATGTCTGTATTCCACACTATAAGAAAATATGTAAGTTTTCTTTATAATTTTGAAAATGAACTTGTGAACCGAGGTTTGGGAATTGTTGTCTCCTCACCACACACACACACACACACACACACACCCTATGCAGAAGGACTATCAAAACAAGATCAGGCATCAAGGAACACCACAATACAAAGGATTGGTTAATGGCCCTATCACATCTGGGAAATACTATGGGCAGGATCTTCATCCTGTGGGCTTGGAAGCTGAACAAAGGATATAAAACCCAGTTACAGGAAAATGTTCTATATTCTTGGCTGTTTGAACTATGACAGGGCCAGAGATTCTAAATTGAGGCTGAGTTCCCCTGGGTCCACCCTGGAAGCGGCGGCCAGTAAGTCCCTCGGCCTGCGCCGCTTCCAGCAGCTCCCATGGTCCTGCAGCAGTGAACTGAGGCCAGCGGGAGCCGCGATCAGCTGGACCTGCACACGGGGCAGGTAAAGAAACCGGCCCGGCCCGCCAGGGGCTTTCCCTACACAAGCGGCGACCCCAGTTTGAGAAACACTGGTCTAAGGGGACTGTCTGTGATTCCATGGTAAGACTGTTACAGGGATGCCGGAGTTCACATTTGTTACTGGCTTGGTGAAATCTAGTTATAGAACAGCCACCAGTTTGGGGTCTCTGGCCTGTTTTTGACAACCTGCCCTGAGGTAGGCACTCATGGTCATGAGCCACTCCTGGTGTGACAGCTTAGTTAACTGAAACTTGCAGGACACTCTCACTACACTTTTACCATGTAATGTGTTCCATTCTGATACATTAACACCAGATTAGCATCAGTACTGCTGACAAATCTTCTGGCTGCACTATAGCAGTGTCTGTTTATACTGCATTCACCAGTCAACTAAAAACAAAGTAAAAAGAGGCTTATTAAAGGCTACGTTAAACAATGGAGAGAGGATTTTAGAAAAGAATTCTGCTGACAAAGTCCTATTATTGATCAGGAGTCCACTGCCAAGTTTCATCTTATTCAACTGCCATGTCACATCCCTAGCTTTCAGACAGGAAGAGGAAAAGGAAAGAACCTTGGTCTGGATATTATAGACTCCAGATCCATAGGATCTGAACAACAATGGAAGATAGATATATTGGGGAAGCTCAGGTGGGAATAATTTTAAAGTGTTTGTTTTCAACCCTTCATTGAAATTGTTATGTTCATCATCTCAATTACTGTACACCTTTATGATAGAAACAAACACCAGAAAATAAGTAAAGTTAAAAAGCATATTTGTATAACAGATAGTGCTGAAACTGACTTCATCATGTCACATCATTGGGTCCTCCTCTTCTTCTTCCAGTTTTATAATTAATAAACAATGTTTTTTATTGATTTACTTAAACAAACAACATGGAATGAAATCAGTTTTAACACACAGATGGCATACGTGCATAGATATATCTAAGCAGAATATGTGGGGACAATATATAGCTATTTCATAGCTGCATCTAATATACCACAAAATTTGAATGTGTATATTATAATTCAGGGGTCAGCAACCTATGGCAAGATGATTTTAATGGCACACTGCTCCTGGCAGGCAGCAGTGTGACATTAAAAATCCTGCCCAGCCCGGCCTGGCCCGCTCTTCTCTGCCCTTCGCTCCCCCTGCCCCTCCCCCCAGAAGCTTGGTCCTGCCTGTTCCCTGCCTCTTCCCGTAGTGTGCTGGGTTCCTGACCCTCCTCCACCTCTCCGTCCCTGCCGATTTGCAAGGGAGGAGGTCAGGAAGGAGCAGAGTCAGCATGTTCGCTGCTCCCAGCAGAGGCAGAGAAGAAGCAGGGACAGGGCCTTAGGGAAGAGGGGGGTGGAATGGGACATATCAGCTCCAGCCCCCTGACCTGACCTGACCCCCCCCTCCCCACAACACACACACACGCGTTTCCCGCCGGGATCCATTGCCTCCAGACAGCCCTGCAGAAAGTCTCCGGGATGAAGCTTCTTGTTCCATCTGCCTGGAATATTTCCAAGAGCCGGTGTTTATCCACTACAGGTACAACTTCTTCCAGGCCTGCATCAGCTAGTGCTGGGGGGAATTAAAAACAAACAAACCCTCTGCCCTGATTCCCCCTCACACACACCCAGCCCTCTGCCCTGAATCCCCCCCCCACACACCCATCTCTCTGTCCTGAGCCCCCACACACACCTCAGGTCCGTGCCCCTGCCCTGAACCCCCTCATATACACCCAGCCCTCTCCTTGACTCCTTCACCCCCCCATGACCCCAGCCCTGACTCTGGCACCCTCACACATACCCAGCCCCCCCAGCTCCGCCCTGAGGCCTGACCCCACCACACACATATACTAGCCCTCTGTCCTGACCCCCTCACACACACCCTGCCCTCTTCTTGACTCCTTCACCACCACCTCCACAATACCAGCCCTGACTCTGGCACCCCCACACACACCCAGCCCCCCTGCCCTGACACCTGCACCCCCTCATATGCCCCCAGCCCTCTGCCCTGACTCTTGCACCCCCTCAATACCCAGCCCCCCAACCCCATGCACCCCCACATCCTGACTCTTGCACCCCCCACATCCCCACCTCCACCCTGAGCACCAAACGGGAGCTCCTGCACCACCACTACCACCACATTCTCACCTGCACCCCTCGCACCAAATGGGAGCTGCCCAGGTAAGTGCCCCACAGCCAAACCTCCTGCCACAACCCTGAGCCCCTCCCTCATTCTAGCTCCTGGCCAGACCCTTCACCCTGAGCCCTGTGCTCAGTGCACTCCCACCCTCAGCTCAGTGCAGCGAGAGGAAGAGAATGGGCCAGAACCAAGGAGAAGATAGGTACCCCACTGTATGTGGGCAGGGCTGGGACCCCAGACCAGCAGCGGGCTGAGTGGGTCCGGCAGCCGGGATCCCGGCTGGCAGGAGCCAGCAGATGAAACCCCTGAGTGGCAGTGGGCTGGGGTCCCAGCCGCTGGCCCTGCACAGCCTGCTGCTGGTCTGGAGTTCTGGCTGCCGGACTCTTGCCAGACGGGTCCCGGCTGCAGACCCTGCTCAGCCCGCTGCCGGCCTAGGTGAACAGAACCCCAGACCAGCAGCGGGCTGAGCAGGCCGGCAGCGTAAGATCAACATTTTAATTTAATTTTAAATGAAGCTTCTTAAACATTTTGAAAACCTTGTTTATTTTAGAATACAACAATAGTTTAATTATATAATATATAGACTTATAGAGAGAGACCTTCTAAAAAACATTAAAATGTATTACCAGCACGTGAAACCTCAAATTAAAGTGAATAAATGAAGACTAGGCAGACTACTTCAGAAAGGTTGCCGACCTCTGTTATAATTATACAAATCTGAATTTTTTCAGGATTTTTTTTAAATTCACAAAGTAATTTTGAAAAGGGTGCAATGTCAGAGTGTTTAAGAGTGAAGACCATTATTTCTATACAGTGTATACGGATAGGCAGATTATATTCAATATCTCAAAGGCTGCAAAAGTTAAGCTTCTCATACTACACAAATCAGTACTGGAAGGACCAATTCCAGAGGGACTATTCATGGGAGAAAGCTCAGTATCCATGCCAGTTTTTAGTTGCAGGTTCTGATTACACGAATGGGCCAATATTTTATTGACTGTCTTTTGCTATTTTCCTTAAATTAGAAGAAAATGGTGCATACATAACCTAAATAACTAAAGAATGTTAAACTTGCATGGCACAACTGTTAAAATTGCTATAAAAGCTTTGACCAGCAGCAGTGAAAGCATATCCATACATAAGATTTTAAATTACCCTGTTAAAATTGTTTATTTGGTATAAAACACAATGTAGGAACAAAAACAACTAGAATGCAAAATAGAAAACATCTTTTGGAAAATTGCACAAATCTGGAAGAGGTGTATGTGAAGTATAGGAAATAGTACCATAGATTTTCAGAGGATCCTATGGATTTGGACTCTGAACTCCTTTAAAAATCCAATCCTTAACAGATGTTTTGCAAATCTCGACACAGATTTCTATTGTAAAACACGGTTACTCACCTTTGTAACTGTTGTTCTTCGAGATGTGTTGCTCATATCCATTCCAGTAGGTGTACGCGCCGCGTGTGCACGTTCGTCGGAGAACTTTTACCCTAGCAACTCCAGCGGGCCGGCAGGCCGCCCCCTAGAGTGGCGCCGCCATGGCGGGGGATATGTACCAGCCCTCCGGACGCTCCTTATGGAAGCGGCACTTCACCCGCGCGTCGGCACCGAGCGCGGCTTGGCACCGGAATCCCTACCGCACGCGAGGCGCAACGCACCGCCCTTCCCGGCACCGGCTCTGGAAAGAGGTCTCCTCGTCTCACCCCGGCTACAGCAGCCCGGAAGGAGCACCCAATGCCGACGCTGGCCACGCCAGGGGCTTCGTTGACTCCGGGCCGGGCAGGTCTGTCGAATCCGATCCCTCTTAGCTCCCCGCCAAGATCTGGGGTTGAGCTCGTAGTCCCGCTCGCGCCGAGACATCTCGTCGGCAAGGGACCTTATCGCCTCTGACGGAGCCTGGAGCTGCCCCAACCCCCGCACCGCTGGTGCGGGTTGTATTCTAAGGGCAAGCCGACGCCGATGAGAGCACCCATCCCCGATTCTCCCGGTCCGAGGAAGTCACCCATGAGGAAATCCTCTGAGAGGAAACTGGTAACCCTCTAACTCATTCCGCGACGGCAACAAAGAGTTGGGCGGACTTACGGAATGGTTTGGTTCCCTGTATGTAAAGGCGCAGAGCGCTCTGCGCACATCTAAGGAGTGTAACTGTTGCTCCTTGCGAGACAAAGTGTGGTTTTTGGGAAGAAGACAGGCAGGAATATGTCTTGGTTGACATGAAAGGCTGATACAACCTTGGGAAGAAATGCAGGGTCCGGCCTCAATTGCACCTTGCGATGAAAACACCGTATACGGGGGATCCACGACAAGGCGCGCAGCTCCGACACGCGCCGAGCAAGCAAAGTGATCGCCACCAGGAATTGCCGTCTTCCAGGACAAGTAAGAAGGGAACACGTAGCCAACGGCTCAAAACGGAGAGACATGAGACAAGATAGCACCAGGTTGAGATCCCAGGAGGGGCTGGGGGCGGACGTGCGGGTAAAGGCGCTCCAGCCCTTTGAGGAATCTGGACACCATTGGGTGCGAGAAGACCGAGCTGTCTTCACTCCCTGGGTGAAAAGTGGAGATGGCTGCTAGGTGAACGCAGAGAGAGGAGAGTGCCAGGCCTTGCTCCTTGAGCGACCAAAGGTAATCTAGAATGACCGGTATGGAAAACCTCGGTGGGATGGAAGCGCTTTTCCGCGCACCAGCACGTAAACCGCTTCCCACTTGGCTACGTATGTCGCCCTTGTAGATGGTTTTCTACTTCCCAGAAGGACCTGCCTCACTGGGGAAGAGCAATGTAATTCGGACCGAGTTAGCCACGCAGGAGCCACGCTGAGAGGTGCAGCGACTGGAGGTCCGGGTGACAAAGGCGGCCGTGGTCCTGTGTGATCAGGTCCAGGTGAAGAGGCAGGGGAACCGGGTCGACTACGACAGGTCCAGCAACAGAGAGTACCAATGCTGGCGGGCCCATGCCGGAGCGATCAAAATCAAGCGGGCTCTGTCCCTGCGCACCTTCAGAAGGACCTTGTGGACTAACGGGAACGGGGGAACGCATAGAAGAGGTGCGTTGTCCAGGGAATTAGAAAGGCGTCCACTATCGAGCCCGGCCCGCGCCCTGGAAAGAGCAAGAACATCGGGCACTTCCTGTTTCTGCGCGTTGCAAAGAGGTCCACGTGGGGATGCCCCCACTGCCGGAAGAGAGCAAGGGCGACGTCCGGGCGAAGGGACCATTCGTGGGAGCTGAAGGACCGGCTGAGATGGTCCGCCAGGGTATTTCGAGCCCCGGGCAAGTAGGAAGCAATCAGGTGAACCGAGTGGGCTATGCAAAAATTCCCACAGTATCGTTGCTTCCCCGGACAAAGAAGAGGAGATTTCGTTCCGCCTTGCTTGTTCACGTAGTAAACTGCCGTCGTGTTGTCGATAAATGACCGAGACACAGCGGCCCTGGATCTGACGACGAAGCGACGCGAGACAAGCCAGGCGGACCGCTCTCAACTCCCGGATGTTGATATGCAGGGCGAGCTCGAGAGGAAGACCAGCGCCCTGGGTCCGGAAGGGTCCCTAGGTGAGCCCCCATCCCAAAATCTGACGCATCCGTCGTCAGGGACAGCGAGGGCTGGGGCCTGATGAAAAATGGAAGCCCGCACATACGACGGACTGATCTAGCCACCATTGGAGGGAGAGGAGGACGCCTTGTGGAATCGTGACCACCTGTCCAACGTGCGCCTGGCCGACGAAGCTGAGGGATGAGCCAGGATTGTAGGGGTCGGAGGCGGAGTCGGCGTGCGCCGTGACGAAAGTGCAGGCCCGCCATGTGCCCCAACAGCATCAGGCAAGTGCGCAGGGAGGTCAGAGGTGCTGACTGCAAGCCGCGGATGATGGCTGATAGCGTCTGGAACCGCGCTGGAGGAAGGACCGCCCGGGCTATAGTAGAGTCCAGAACGGCTCCGAATGAACTCTATCCCTCTGAGTAGGGGATAGAGTGGACTTCTCCACATGAGTAGCCGCCCGAGGCGGAGAAAAGGTGGCTGACCACTTGGACGTGTTCTTGGACGCGATCCTGCGAAGGCCCCCGGATAAGCAGTCATCGAGGTAGGGGAACACGTGTACCCGACTGCGACGAGAAAAAAGGCGACGACTACGGCCATGCACTTTGGTGAACACTCTCGGGGCCGTGGAGAGTCCGAACGGAGAGGACCGTGAATTGATAGTGCCTGCCGCCAACAACGAAGCGGAGGAATCTCGATGGGGCGGAAAGATGGAGATATGGAAATAGGCGTCCTGCATGTTGAGGGTGGCGTACCAGTCTCCGGGATCCAGGGAAGAGAATAATGGTCCCCAAGGAAACCATGCGAACTTCAACTTGAGTAGGTATCTGTTGGTGAGTCCGCGGAGATCGAGGGATGGGACGGAGACCTCCCTTGGCTTTGGGGATCAGAAAGTAACGGGAGTAGAAACCCTTTCCCGTCTCGTCCTTCGGCACCCTCTCCACGGTCTCCCTTGCGAGGAGCGTTGCAACCTCTTGTAAAGGATTTGCTCGTGAGAGGGGTCCCTGAAGAGGGACGAGGAAGGAGGGCGGGCACGAAAGCAAACTGCAGGTGGTACCCAAGCCGCAGCGTGCGGAGGACCCAACGGTCCGTAGTAAGCTGGCGCCACGCCGGGAGGAAAGAACGAGAGACGGATGGAAAAGGGAGGGGATGGATCCATGGAAAGAACTGGTACAGCGCCCCCGGGCGCACTTCAAAAGGACGGCTTCGGACCGGAGGATGGCTTGGAGGACCTTGAGTTTGGCCCCGTTGGTTGCCCAGAGTGTCGACGCCTGCCGCTTCTGTTACGTCTCCTGGCAAAGTCCTGCCTTTGTCTGGGATGCGGGAAGGGCCTGCGCTGTTGTTGCGGCCTGAACGGACGACGCTGCGTTACAGGCGTGTGCATCCCTGCGAGGGCACGCATAATGACCCTGTTGTCCTTAAGACTTGCAGGCGCGGGTCTGTCTTTCAGAAAATAGGCCCTGGCCCTCGAACGGAAGGTCCTGGATTGTGCTCTGGAGTTCCGGAGGGAAGACCAGAGACCTGTAGCCAGGAGATGCGGCGCATAGTGACTCCGGAGGCGATAGTCCTAGCGGCCGAGTCAGCTGCGTCCAAAGACGCCTGCAGTGCAGTGCGCGCGACCCTTCTGCCTTCGTCCAGGAGGGCGGTGAACTCTTGCCGAGCGTCTTGTGGGAGAAGCTCCCTAAATTTAACAGCCGCCTCCCAGGTATTATATGCGTAGCGGCTGAGCAGGGCTTGTTGGTTTGAAACCCGCAGCTGCAACGCTCCTTGCGGAATAGACCCTTACGGCCGAGCAGGTCCATACGCCGCGCCTCCGAGATTTCGGGGCCGGAGCTTCTTGTCCATGTCGTTCCCTCTCGTTCACAGATTGAACGACGAGGGGAACATGGGGGGCGGATGGACGTATAGATACTCTGTATCCCTTCGAGGGAACCATATACTTGCGCTCCACACCCCGAGCAGCGGGGGAATGGAGGCCGGGGACTGCCATATGGTGGTGGCGTTCGCTTTGTATGGTTTTATGAAGGCAGGGCGACGCACGAGTGGGCGCATCTGCCGAGAGTATCGTGACGACCGGGTCGGCAACTTCGGAGACCTCCACCCGCGTTCCCTGCCTCTTCACCTGGACCTGATCACACAGGACCACGGCCGCCTTTGTCACCCGGACCTCAGTCGCTGCACCTCTCAGCGTGGCTCCTGCGTGGCTAACTCGGTCCGAATTAATTGCTCTTCCCCAGTGAGGCAGGTCCTTCTGGGAAGTAGAAAACCATCTACAAGGGCGACATACGTAGCCAAGGGAAGCGGTTTACGGCTGTGGCGCGGAAAAGCGCTTCCATCCCACCGAGGTTTCCATACCGGTCATTCTAGTTACCTTTGGTCGCTCAAGAGCAAGGCCTGGCACTCTCCTCTCTCTGCGTTCACCTAGCAGCCATCTCCACTTTTCACCAGGGAGTGAAGACAGCTCGGTCTTCTCGCACCAATGGTGTCCCGATTCCTCAAAGGGCTGGAGCGCCTTTACCGCCACGTCCGCCCCAGCCCCTTCCTGGGATCTCAACCTGGCTATCTTGTCTCATGTCTCTCCGTTTGAGCCGTTGGCTACGGTGCCCTTCTTACTTGTCCTGGAAGACGGCATTCCTGGTGGCGATCACTTTTTCTGGCTCGGCGTGTCGGAGCTGCGCGGCCTTGCGTGGATCCCCCGTATACGGTGTTTCATCGCCAAGGTGCAATTGAGGCCGGACCCTGCATTTCTTCCCAAGGTTGTATCAGCCTTTCATGTCAACCAAGACTATTCCTGCCTGTCTTCTTCCCAAAACCACACTGTCTCGCAAGGAGCAACAGTTACACTCTTAGATGTGCGCAGAGCGCCGCCCTTTACATACAGAACCAAACCATTCCGTAAGTCCGCCCAACTCTTTGTTGCGCGCGGAATAGATTAGAGGTTACCAGTTTCCTCTCAGAGGATTTCCTCATGGGGTGATTCCTGTATACGGACCTGTTACGACCTAGCCATTTCCTCCGGGCAGAGAAACGCGCACTCTACCAGAGCCCAGGCTTCATCGACAGTGTTCTCGCATGAGTGCCTATCCAGAGATCTGCGGCAGCGACCTGGTCCTCAGTGCACACCTTTGCTACCCATTATGCCCTGGTCAGCAGTCCAGGGATGATGCGCCTTCGGCTCTGCTGTATTGCGCACAGTGACCTCTAACTCCGACCCACGCCTAGGTAAGGCTGGGAATCACCTACTGGAATGGATATGAGCAAGCACCGAAGAAGAAAACACGGTTACTCACTTTGTAACTGTTGTTCTTCGATGTTGTTGCTCATATCCTATCACACCCGCCCTCCTTCCCCACTGTGGAGTAGCGGAAAGGACTGGAGGGGAGAGGGCCAGGGTGGTCTCGCTCCTTCTTAGTTCGCGGCCGGAAGGCTTTGCAGATGCGGCACTGCTCCGAGATGTGTGATTCCCCCAGGCACTTTAAGCAGGCGTCGTGGGGATCACTGGTGGACATCGGCTTTTTATAAGCCGAGCACGCTTTGGATCCCGGCGAACCAGGCATCCGCCCGGCGCCGGGCGCGGGAGAGGGCTAGAGCCCCGAACCCGCTAACTAACTATATATATACACAACAACTATAACTATAACTACAACTATGTAATACTAAATAAACCAGAAATAACTGTAACTATAACGATAACGAGAGAAGCTAGGGACGTGGAGGTCAGCTATGCTGCGCTCCACAGTTCCAACCACCGACACGGCGGTAAGAAGGAACTAGCGGGCCGGCAGGGGTATATATCACCCGCCATGGAGGCGCCACTCTAGGGGGCAGCCTGCCGGCCCGCTGGAGTTACTAGGGTAAAAGTTCTCCGACGAACGTGCACGCACGGCGCGTACACCTACTGGAATGGATATGAGCAAGCACTCGAAGAAGAACTAGCAAGTATTTTCAGTTAGTATCAACTGTGCCTGGATTCAAACCAGCAGTATCGCTGTGAAAAGCTCAGTATTACTTTAGCAAATGCCAAACCATCTATTTATACTCCATCCATAGTAGTAGAAATCACATTTAAGATTTTCAAAAGAGTGTGACACCTGAGAATGTGAATAAAATTAAATTATGTTTGGTTTTTCACCATTTCTGAAGTCATGTTTAATTCACTTTTGATATAAAAAAGTCACAGTAACTTACAGATATTTTAGATTTTCAAGGTCTTCAAATGCCCCACTAGGTATTCTTTTAATCTGATTGTTGTTTAGAAGCCTAAAAAAGAAATGAAAACAGTATGTTTCTTAATTCATAAATTGTTAAAACAATTTTCAACTGAAAAGAACCCAGAATGCCAGGGTGTCTGACTGAAAATTTAAACACCCCAAGCATCAAAAACTAGATTAAACAAAAATAAACTAATGGCATATCAGGAATTGCTACCAGAAATACATAGTGATGAATCTGTGCCTTCTCTGTTTTAAATCCAAATTGCTTAACTATTTCCTTACAAAATCATGTGCTTAAGTGCTCTGCTGCACTGGGGTGAAAGTGAAATCCTTAAAGAACTGAGAGAGAAATTAAAGAAAAGCACATAAAACCTAAATAACCTGGTTTCATGCAGTACTGAAAATGGCGAGAAGGGGGAAAATATCTTTTCCCCAAATGCTACTCTAGATTATGGGCTGGAAGAGGAGATGCTGCCCCTCTGGATGCCTACACTGAGCTTTTCCAGCCAATTTAAAAAATGCAGTGGTGGTGAAGCATCTGAACTTGGCTATAACTGGCTGGTCTAGAGAATCCGATGTTACACATCCTTAGAGTTTAAAAAACACAACACAATTATGAAAAACTGTTAATATGCAGTTATATATTTTTCATATCTTTCATAATAAGCATAATAAACTTTAATAAAATATTGGGGCTGTCAATGTGTTTTCTAAGGCCTCTAAAATTCTAACAAAGTGTTCAATATGTCTGAAAACAAACAAAACAAATAACAAAGACATGTATATTCATTCACAATTCGGTCAAATCTTGCTAGCCACACTCAGGTGAACAGTTCCATTGACTTTTTAAGTACGATTAGCAGGATTTGGCACATAATCAAAGAAAAATCATTTGACTGAAGGTGGGAAAAAGTGTCTTTGGGGACCAAGGGAAATAACTTACAGTGTGTTCAGGTTTTTAAGCCGTCTAAATGCTCCGGGCTGAACTTCTTTAATTCTGTTAAACCGTAGATCTCTGTGGGGTAAAAAAACAAATGCACATCAGTATGAAGAACATTACTGTGGGTCACCATTTTGGCAAAGGCTCCTCGCTTTTGTGCATAATTCATAACTCAAGACCAAACAGGAGGAGGGTGGATGAAAATCATTTAAAATGAGGGCTGAACAAAAATGGATACAGTCAGACAATGTGGTCTGTGAAGGGCGGTATCCAAGCTAGGTTATTAAGCCTTTGAATAGTAGCCATTAATCATGAAGGGTCTTCGCTTCCTCAGAGGGCCATCTCCTAGAGGGTGAAAACTCTACTGTCTTTCTTTGGGTATGTCTACACTTTGAGCTGGAAGATGTAAATTCCAGCTCCAACTGTGATCGAGCTAGTATAGGTAGTCTCCTTGAACTGGAATTTAAACATTCCAGCTTGAAGTTTAGAATTATCTTTTTCTTCAGAAACTGTTTGGGAAAAATGAGGAAAGAATGCAGGAGAGAAGATTATAAGGAAGGACAATAAGGAAGACAAAAGAAGAGTTGGTATAAGGACAGCCAGAGAGGCTGCCAGTCTGGCCAGCAAGGGGATTGCTTTCAAGAGACATAAGCTATTCACATCTTATTTTTCCCCCAACAACAAAGATGAAAATGACTTATCTAGTGTAGCTTATGAAAAGTGTAACTCTAACTACATTAAACAAGCTGTTTTTGTTTTAATCCCATTTTCTCTGTTTTTAATAAATGATGTTTTATTCAAGTTATTGCAGTATGGGTAATATAAAGAGAATATAAAAGGGAAAAGAACCATACTGACGGTAAAGCGTTTCTGGAGCCTACATTTTGCCATTCAGTCTCACACAAGAGCATGGACAGAAGAGTCTGCTCCCAGTAAGCTGTGTTGCTATCAAGCTTCAGCACGCAAACAAAAAGGGAAAGACTAAGAAGGAGATGGAATTTGTGGTGGTGTAGGTCACACTATTGTTTTACTGTTCTGACAATTAATAGCTTCAATCCACCTATTAAAAGATATCATATAAATACATACATCACAATCATCTCACTCCTTGAATCAAAACAATCACCTCAGTTGAAAAATACATATAACATTTTAATTATTTTAGATACCAAATCCCCGAGCTAAGTCTTAAACTAATCGGGAAAAATCACAGAACAGAAAAGCCACAGTCAGCCGTCTGCTACACCCATCCTATTGCATTGACTGAGATTGTACATAATTGAAGGCATAGCTTAGCCCAAAGTCTTTTGCAAAGGGTATGTTTAAGCCAGGGGTGGGCAAACTACGGCACGTGGACTAAATCCAGCCTGCCAGCCGTTTTAATCTGGCCCTCGAGTTCCCGCTGGAGAGCGGGGTCTGGGACTTGCCAGCACTGCGGCACCTCAGCTGGGGAACAAGGTCAGAAGCTGCTCCACACGGCTCCTGGAAACAGCAGAATGGCCCTCCTCTGGCTCCTATGAATAGGAGCAGCCGGGGGGCTCCGCTCTGCATGCTGCCCCCGCCCCAAGCACCACCCCCACATCTCTCATTGGCCGGGAACCACAGCCAATGGGAGTTGCAGGGGCGGTGCCTGCGGACAGGACAGCGCGCAGAGCTGCCTGGCCACATCTCCGTATAGGAGCTGGAGAAGGGACATGCTGCTGCTTCTGGGAGCCGCTTGAGGTAAGCACCACCCAAAGCCTGCATCACCTCATCCTCTCATGCCCCAAACCCCTGCCCCAGTCCTGATCCCCCTCCCACCTTCCAAACCCCTCAATCCCACCCCGGAGCATCCTCCAGAACCCCAAACCTCTCAACCCCAGTCCCACCACAGAGCCCTCATCCCCAGCTGGACTCCTCACCGCCTCCTGGCACCCCATCCACCACCCCAGCCCAGAGCCCCCTCCCGCATCCTGAACTTCTCATTTCTGGACCCACACCAGATCCCGCACCCCAAACAGAGGCCTCACCCTCTCCCACACCCCAATCCCAATTTTGTGAGCATTCATGACCCGCCATACAATTTCTATTCCCAGATGTGGCCCTCGGGACAAAAAGTTTGCCCACCTTAGCTCAAACCCTTATTTTTCATGAACCAACTCCTTAAATTCTTACTCAGTTTCTACTCAGCTAAGCAGTGTCAATCTGCCGACAGACAGCCCATAATAAGGTAGGATGAGTTGTGCCTCTCTGTTTTAGGGAGCAGCCTACTTTGTCTCTGTTTTGGGTTGCTGTGTGTTACGTTTCTGGTCTCCAAGAAACGTAACACACATTGCAAACTTCCAGCAAGAGTATTTTATGTTTTTATCTAATTTATCTGTTTGTATTTGTTTATATGCCAGGAACATAACATAAAATGTTATCTTTATCTCAAGACATTCCACACAGACACGTTCTAGTTAAATTGCATGTGTATATAACAGCTGCCATCTTCACCAGAAATTGAACTAGTGATCTCTAGAGCTAAAGGCACAAGCTGCTACAGCTTGAGCTAAAGATCTCTGATGAGAGCTGAAGCACTCACATCTTTTTTTGATCAGGCAGACATAAAACACAAACTGACTGACCATTGGATCATACTTCCTTTGACAAAAGGAAGCTCATCCGGAGACCCACAACAGTTTGAATCCCAGAACAAATTCCCACTAACATCAAACACTCCGAGGATTTAACCAGGGACCTCCAAAGCTAAACAGCCAAGTGCTAAACAGCTTGTGCTAAAGAGCCAAGATTCCTTAGCTATAGCTTTAACAGATCCATATCCTCTGTGGACTGGCACAGAAAGGGACTTGTAAAACACACTCACCAGTGTGTTACACATACAATAATTCCATTTTTATTTTATTTTTTTGCAAAATATATTATTTCATTGTAATTTAGGTAAAAATAACACCGTACTTTCAATGCTTTTAATTCTGAGTAAAATTTGAAAAGTGCCTAAGTCCCACTGTTAGTCAATGGGATTTAGGCTCCTGGGCTTCTGGATCACTTTATCCCTTTAAAGAAGCACCTGTGACCAAAGTCAACATTTACCCAAAACAAGCACAATGATCTATATTTAGAATGGGAAATTAGGAATCACCATTCAACCCTCATCCAGCAAACAAGTATGTGGTTAATTTAAACATGTTAGGTAAACATTTAACCCTCTGAATCAGTACCAGAGCGCTCAGCACAATGCAGGAGCAAGCCCTTAATGTAGTAACTCAAATACCACTGTGATAACTATGGATAGGTAATCTTGACCACCATAAATACACATTATTTGATGTGTTAAGACTGTTTACCCTAGCTAGTGCTATAGTTTCTATCTGCATATTAATTTCTGCAAGACTGAACAACAAGTCAAGCAGAAAGGCATGGCAACTTATTTCATTCTATTCAGTAGTTTTCAGAAAGTGCCATGACAAACAAATTACAGTGCATCTTACAGTGCCGAAAATTTCTTTACAGTCAGATTTTTCTGGGATCTTCACGGAATTATATTTCATTAAAAATTATGACCATACAGTTCTGCAGAAAAGGAATTACAGTGGATGAGAAACTGGATATGAGTCAGCAGTGTGCCCTTGCTGCCAAGAAGGCGAACAGCATATTGGGCTGCATTAGTAGGAGCGTTGCCAGCAGATCAAGGGAAGTGATTATTCCCCTCTGTTCAGCACTGGTGAGGCCACATCTGGAGTACTGCGCCCCACTAGAGAAAGAATGTGGACAAATTAGAGAAAGTCTAGCAGAGGGCAATGAAAATTATTAAGGGGCTGGGGCACATGACTTACGAAGAGATGCTGAGGGAAGTGGGGTTATTTAGTTTGCAGAAAAGAAGAGTGAGGGGGGGATTTGATAGCTGCTTTCAACTAGCAGAAGAGGGGTTCCAAAGAGGATAGAGCTCAGCTGTTCTCAGTGATGGCAGGTGACAGAACAAGAAGAAATGGTCTCAAGTTTCAGTGGGGGAGATCTAGGTTGGATATTAGGAAACATTATTTCACTAAGAGGATGGTGAAGCACCAGAATGGATTTCCTAGGAAGGTAGTGATCCCAGTTCCCTCAGCCTCTCCTCATAAGTCATGTGCTCCAGCCCCCTAACCATTTTTGTTGCCCTCTGCTGGACTCTTTCCAATTTTTCCACATCCTTCTTGTAGTTGGGGCCCAAAACTGGACACAGTACTCCAGATGAGGCCTCACCAATGCCAAATAGAGGGGAAATGATCACCTTCCTCGATCTGCTGGCAATGCCCCTACTTATACAGCCCAAAATGCCATTAGCCTTCTTGGCAACAAGGACACACTGTCGACTCATATCCAGCTTCTCATCCACTGTAACCCCTATGTCCTTCTCTGCAGAACTGCTGACTAGCCATTTGGTCCCTAATCTGTAGCAGTGCATGGGATTCTTCCATCCTAAGTGCAGGACTCTGCACTTGTCCTTGTTGAACCTCATCAAGTTTCTTTTGGCCCAATTCTCTAATTTGTCTAGATCCCTCTGTATCCTATCCCTACCCTCCAGTGTATGTACCACTCCTCCCAGTTTAGTGTCATCTGCAAACTTGCCGAGGGTGCAGTCCACGTCATCCTCCAGATCATTAATAAAAATATTGAACAAAACCGGCCCCAGGACCGACTCTTGGGGCACTCCGCTTGATACCGACTGCCAGCTAGACATGGAGCCATTGATCACTAATCTTCAACTACTGCAAAATACACACACACGCACAAAACAAAACATTCACACTGAAGGCTCTGGATCTCTAAATCATCAGCCAAAGCCAACTGTCAAACATGCAATTTTTCTAGTGGAATTTGGCAAGCTCAGCAACCAGTTCCAATTTTCTATCCTTCATTATAAATTAAATAATGAAAAGAATTCAACATCTAAAGTCTGTAATGTTGTATGTTACAGAAGTTGTCTTTTATAAATGCATTTAATGACATTTTGGTTGGTCAGATATATATTAATTTTGCAATAATTATATTTTTCTGAAAAATAAGCATGAGAGTCTTCCACTACCAAGTCAGATACAAAGAATAGTACCCCAAAAGGATACAAAATGTCGTTTTTGTCAGAACTACACTCCATCCCCATTCCCATGTATTAGAGAAAGAGTTACTGCAACAAACCCTTCAAAGCCTCCTATGTGAAACCCACTCTCGATCTTTCCCTGTTGCCCCTGAACTAAAACCTCTCAGCCAGCAATCTGTTTTGTTTTCTTCTGTCCCCCTCTCTCCTCTTCTAGAGCCTGACCATTAAAGATACTGAACAGCCTTAAATCTCACTGACTTCTGTAGAAGTTGAAGGCACTCAGAAGTCTGCAGGATCAAGCCCCTACAGTATAACATGAGTATAAATACAGTGTTCAGAGAGTCACACAGGAGATTGCTTAGTATGCATCCTATGCTCCAATACGTGCATGTATTTTGTATAAATCTATATCTGAGTGATAAAAGTTCCTAAATAAAAGAAAACCCATCAGTTCAGGTGGAAAAAAAGTACATATGCATCTTGTATTTTTAAATCATTGACTGAAATTCTACTTCCATTTTCATTTTTTTTTATGATATTTTAAAATATAAACAGTTTTTTAAAAAAAAACAGCAGTGTGTGTTGGACAGCAAAATAGAAAAGCTGCGCTCTAGTTAGTTTTGACACTGGTGACAGGAAAATATGTTCTTGTAAATTTCGCTTCTTGGAAAAAGCAAGCTCATCAGTCACTGTTTAGGTTTGAGTCTTTTCTAAGGGCAACACTGTGGAAATACAATTTTAAAATATAAAACCTTTTAATAATATTTTTCCTGGCCAAATTAAATGCAAACCTCTAAGCATATATTAGAGAGCATTGTGCAGATATTACCAACAAATGTGATCTAATACCCCAGTGGTTGCTGGTCAGTTCTTGAAGTTCTAGAATATACAATGTATCGCAGTGCTCAAGCTGCCACTGACTATGTAAAATTATACAACTATAAGTTAAGAGGGAATTCTACCATGATGGAGCAAGTTACAGTCCTTAAAATTATTAGCATGCTTCAAGGGAAAGGAAGACTTCCTCCTGATATTTATCATCTTAAGAATAAAATGTGTGCCAACTGTGAAGCCTCCAAGAGCATTTACAATTTATATACAGCATCAGTCACTGTTGCAATATGTTGATTCTAATAATCAGCAGTTTCCATGCCTAATGATTAGCACAGTGGTTTTCAACCAGGGGTGTGCACACTCCTGGGGGTACACAGAGGTCTTCCAGGGGGTACATTAAGTCAGCTACATATTTGCCTAGTTTTACAACAGGCTACATAAAAACCACTAGTAAAGTCAATACCAACTAACATTTCAGACAGACAATGACTTGTTTATACTGCTCTATACACTATAAATTTAAATGTAAGTATTCCAATATTTATATTCCAATTTATTTATTTTATAATTATATGGTAAAAAAGAAAGAAAAGGTACACAATTTTTCAGTAATAGCGGGCTGTGACACTTTTGTATTTTTATGTTTGATTTTGTAAGAAAGTAGGTTGTAAATAAGGTGAAACATGGGGGTACACAAGACAAATCAGACTCCTGAAAAGGGTACAGTAGTCTGGAAAGGTTGAGAGCCACTGGATTAGCAGACCAATGTATCTAAACAAAACCATAAGAACTAACCACCTGGAGTTAAAAGCTATGTAAAGAGATGTACCTTGCCTCCAGATCAACAGACTGATTCTATCACAAAGGGAGAGTGAATTCCGGACCTGAGACCATGCCATACAACCACTCACCCTCTGCCCTGAAATTCAAAATCTACTGTCAGCAGAACTACTTCTGCAGATCTCATATTTCAGAATGGCAAGGTAGCAATGCCTGGCTATACCGAAAGAAGGACAGGAGACATTTGATATGGATTTAATCAAGCTGCAACTTTATTATTAGATGTCTTGGACTACCTGGTGGATAAGTGCAGACAAATTCATGTTCATTCAAATAACTACCCAGGGTTTCCACCAGCCCCCTTTCATTTTCCATCCTGGTCCCCTAGTCAGCCCATAGCTTGGACCTTACCATCCACCTCTCTCCCTGTCATAGCAGGGTTAAGATGAGCCATAAGAAAGGGAGAGAGTTGGCTCTCTGCAATACCAACCCCCCAGCCCTGTTCCATTAACCAGCATCTCTTTTAAGTCTCTTACCAGGACATTTATCTGGTCACTGGATGCCTTCCCTATAGAGTATCTGCACTGGACATCTGCCCCACACTTGTAAAATAAATTGCAAAAGGGAGCCTAACCACTTTTCTCCTCCCATATAGGTCCTCCCTAACACCTGCTGTGGGAAAGGCAAAAAAAGAATCCCACTCCACCAAAGCCAATATGGTCATGAGAGAAAAACTTCCTAGACCCTCTACAAAGGACCAACTAGTGCAATGCCCACAGCAGGACCTAACCCAACTCAATATTCGCACCTCAAGGGTGGGTGCTGCCTTGCTTGCTGCATGGAGAAAGGGCTTCCAGTTCCCGGGATTCCACTTTATAAAGGCTTCAGCCCTCACATTCCCAGAGGGTGTGTCAGTGCCACAACGCCCTCATCTCGTCCCTGTCCCCCTTCCCCCTTTCAGGTGCAGTACGGTGATTATTCGGAATCATCAGATGACATTGCTAGTTCTGTTCATCTGAATGCATAGAGGTGGCCCTTGGAGAGAAATATAACAAACCCAAGGCCACATACACATACAGATTCCAGTCTTAGCAGGCATAGAGCCTGGGACCTCCTATTTGGAGCCAGGGCTCTACTATTTGAGCAAAAGAAAAATTCTTTTACATGTAAGAAAGCAGCAAATTATATAATCTCATTCTGTAAGGAAGGGGAACGTAGAGGCTCAGGCCTTTAACTGAAAGATTAAATTAAAAACTAAAAGATTAAATAAAGAAATAAAGCCTTGTTTAAGCCACAGGAAATTACATCACATTGGGGCTGTAGGTGGGGAATATATCACCACACTATTGTGCTACACAATAAATTCCCCAGGTACCAAATAATTGAATTTAAAAACCAAACAACTGTTAAGGCTCATGTTAAAGATATTTTATTTCGTCTTTCACTCCAGCAGCAGTAATCTCTATTAGTGAAGAGACTCTTTTAGTCAGAACAAAACATGCTCTTATATTCAGGCAGTGATATTATTCAATTTAATTAACATAATTTAATTCTGTAATCAGGAAATTGCTTTTAAAAATATTTACATTTAACATTCTTTTGATGTAAGGAGTTTTTGTTTGTTTGTTTTTTGTGATTTTTAAAAACCAAGTCTGCCTTCCAGTAACCGGAAAACACATCGTCTAGAAGATGTGTACACAAGGGAGGAAATTAAGGCTTGGGATTTCATTAAGTACAACAGAGTGCACTTGGTTTACTTTAATAATTGTGTGTTACTTTAACTAGATTAATCCAAATATTCTTTTGTAGGGTTTGCATGTGCTTGATTTTTAAATACTCTTTTGATTAACCAAAGTAAGATAAAAGAATGAATAATGTTAATATGATTACTAGAAGGTAGTGCTCATAGAGAAACATAGAAGCTGGTACAATGGGAACTTTGAATCGGCATTCTTTCTGTGATGAACTGTGGGCACAGACATTCAGACACAATGGATACCAGGACAGATCGAGCTCTGGAACGAAAGCACCAAAACCCCACCTCCCTATCACTTGAGATAAATTCTGTTAACCATCAGTAAGCAGCAGACATTTACTAACTTGAGGCTGATCCAAAAGATGGAGTCTGAGGTAGGGTAAAGGTACAGCTCCTTGGCAAGAATCCCAACGTCCTCCACCTTTACATTAGCTGAGGGTGAGAAGGAGCAGAACAGGGCTTCTCATCAGGGTGTTGCTCCTGGAAATCATTGGTTTGACACATACTTTTCAGTCTCTGGCTAACAGATGTCTCACAAGCATTCTTCAAGCCCTAGTGGGTGGGCCCTGAACTGGGCCCAAAAAAGGGAGCTGGAGCCTGGCAACCATCCCAAGGGAAAAGCTGCCCCACACAGACCTTTTCTCTCCTCCAGCTCTCTCTCTCACTTTATGGGATGTAGGAGAACGCCCTCTCCCCACTTTTCCTTACTTTTTAGCCAATATCGGGGATTAAGGTGACCAGACAGCAAGTGTGAAAAATTGGGATGGGAGTAGGGGGTAATAGGAGCCTATATAAGAAAAAGACCTCAAAATTGGGACTGTCCCTAAAAAACTGGGACATTTGGTCATCCTACTGGAAATGGGGATCGGCACTGGTCAGAGGTTGGTGCCAGTCACAGGTTGGTGCTAGTGGCACACTCTGCCATGAGGCCACGTGGTGTTTGGAGCAAGTCTGATCTCATCAGCTCTGAGTTCGGTGCGAAGACTGACTCCATAAGGAACGCTGAGAGATGAATCTCCGAGCCTTTTTGGTCCACGGCCTGAATCTCTTGCATTTGCAACACTTATCCTTATGTGGGTTTACCCTAAACACTTCAGACTGCTTCTATGGGGATTCCTGACTGGCATAGGTTTCTTGCAGCAGTCACAAGCCTCAAAGTCTGGGGATCGGGTCATGCCCTTTCCGTAGACTAAGTCCCGTATGGGACTAATTAACTATTTCTAACTTAACACTAAGGGAACTATTAACTATACAACTTTTAACAACTAGATACAACAAATTCATTACCAGGCACAGTTGGGATAGGAAAGCTTGCTGAGGAAAGGAGACATTCCAGCACCGTCACTCGTGGTAAGAAGGAACTGAGAGATGGGGGAGCTAGTGGTGCACGTATACCAGTGTATTTGCATGCTATTCCTGAGGGCGCCAGAGCCAGTCCCTTATGGATACCACTGAGGGAAAAACTTCTGACACCAGTGTACGTGGCAAGCACACACACCTACAATGAAATGGCCATGAGCAAGCACTCAAAGAAGAATCTAATTGTTATGAAGCATCAGAGGGGCAGCCGTGTTAGTCTGTATCCACAATGTGCCACCAGACTCCTCATTGTTTTTCTGATTGTTATGGTAAGTCTAATGCAAATCTCTAAAGTAATCAAAAAGAAAAGGAAAATCAGAGCAATAGTACCATAGAATCATCAGGTTAGAAGGGGCTGCAAGGGTCATCTAGTCCAGTGGCTCTCAACCTTTCCAGGCTACTGTACCCCTTTCAGGAGTTTGATTTGTCTTGAGTGCCCCATGTTCCACCTCACTTAAAAACTACTTGCTTACAAAATCGGACATAAACATACAAAAGTATCACAGCACATTTACTGAAAAATGTCTTACCTTCTCATTTTTACCATATAATTATAAAATAAATTGGAACATAAATATTGTACTTACATTTCAGTGTACAGAATATAGAACAGTATAAACCAGTCATTGTCTGTCTGAAATTTTAATTTGTACTGACTTCGGTAGTGGTTTTTATGTAGCCTGTTGTAAAACTAGGTAAATATCTAGATTAGCTGATGTACCCACTGGAAGGCCTGTGCATACCCCCAGGGATACATGTACCCCTGGTTGAGAACCACTGATTTAGATTTACCCCCTGCCAAGATGCGGGATTTGTATTAAATGTGTATTAAATACTGCTTGGTGCGTATCCATCTCTATATGTTCCACTGGCCAAATCCTGGCCCCATAAAATATCCCAAGTAAACCACCCATATAGGGGAGTTCTATAGGACTTGGGCAGAGGATGACAGACCAAATCCTCCCCAGGCAGGAAGCAGAGCCACACTGGACATGTTTGTGTTTAGCTGGCAGATCCACACAGTTGTGGAACCAGGTTCCCTAATTTTCCACTAGACAGATACACAATTCCCTTATCTGATACAGTAGAAAGAGCTCCTCCTCCTCACATCACATAGTCCCCCAGCATCATGGCTTCACCGTATCAATTGTTTTGTCTATTGGGCCCTGCTTGCCTCCTGAATGTTCAGATTGGTGAATGGTGGGAGGGAAGCTATATACAGCCAAGCAAGAAAAATCCTCTGAAAAGAGTTGTCAGATCAATAAAAACAAAAAAAAAAAACTTCAGTATCAGAAATTTGGATACTCTAACTCACATGAATAAAGGATGCCTTATGCCATGCTGATTTATTGACAGATAATGAAATATCTTTGCTATGACATGTGTCTTATATATGGGTATATTATTTGCAAGGAACCAGGACATCAGCAAAAATCTTTACGGTGATAAACGTATGATATTTATCATGAAATAAGTTTGGTATGTTCTTATGGAAAGGTAATGTAAAGAATCAGGAAAGTTGTTATTATACATAGTGTTCTCATCAGTTAATGAACAGCACACTTTAAACTGCATGCAGTTGTCCTTCAAATGAATTCTTCCAAATAAAACATAGAAAAAAGAAGAAGAAGGGCAGCTGAAAGCTACTTCGAACTCTTGAAATCAAAAGCCTCAGCTTCCTGGCTAAGTGATGGAAACAACAGCTTTAAACATCCTTCAGATAACTAACACCAACCACATAGTGAAAGAATGAAAACAAAACCAGAAATAATATAACCAGTGGAGTCATTTGCTAGGTACAATATTTAGTAAAGAGCTTTATAACACAGAACATGGGGAAACAGTTTCTGGAAATACCAGCTGGAATGCACTAACATACTTTCCGTATAATGATATCGGCAGAATCTTGAAACTGGGTAAATCAGGGAGCTTATGTTTACATTGGACATCCTCTTTGTTCTTGCAGTAAAAACTGCCTAAGGGTGAACTTATCTTTATGCATATGCCAAGATTTAGACAATGTGTAATCTCTCTTTTGTTTGTGCTTTAGTACTTCTGGAGGGTCAACACAAAATTTTTGTTATAAATTCTAGACTCCTTTCAGCTACAAAGCAAATTTTAAAATAATGCATTTAGCTATTTTACTGTTTCACACCATATTGAGGAGATAGAGGACACTGAGATTTTTCCAATAAAGGATTTCACTTAAATAGAAATCCTATGTTTTGTGACATGAAAGAACCTCAATTCCACATCATCAAGACTTCACAGGCTCCCTGTGATTGCTCAATAGTCCCCTACATCACAACAGTTCTTCCAGCCATACTGGAAATACATTGCTCACTTGCTTTATAATACTGGAATGCAATCGGTAAAACTCACTGAACACAGCAAATAAACATCTGATAAAAGCAAACTTTACAGAAGTTGTTCTGAAGCAATAATTGCACTAATTCCTTCAGTGTACTGTCTAAAATGTGGCAGACTACAAATTACAATATTAAAGATGTGTCATGACAACACTACAAAAAAAAATTAATAAAAGCAAGGAAATTACTAAATTCCACAGGGAAGGGGAGTAAGGCAGCATTGCCAGATTGTCTCAATACAACATCTCTCATCTACAGAGGATGCAATGAGGTTGCCTGCATCAGAGGTAAGATTGGTAAAACGACATTAACTTATATAGGGTTAGCAGTACAGAAGTTATATTATCCCATTAAAAACAGCGAACTACAGTATATATAAAGTGAGATGCTGCTCTTTTCCATGCAAAAAATGATTTATATAGCTTTTACTGAAGAAAAAAATGTTAATTTGGATGCACAAACACCAGACTTGTACAATGTACCAGTGTTTCTAACATGACATTTTTACTCCAGTAGTGACTTCTCATCAAAATGAGGAAAAATCTGCAACATTTATCAGTGAAAAAGAATGAAGTCTAGAACTTTTAAGGGTGTCTATGGGAGTTAGGCACCTGATCATTTACATATTTTTAGCTCCTCTGAGAGCAAGGATGGACCAGTGTTTCAGGTGCTATCTTTAGATATAGGAGACCTAAGCTCAATTACCCATTCCACCACATATGTCAGTTGTGATCTTGGGCAAGTCATTTAGTTGCCCCATGCGCAAATAAATATATCAGTACTTGGTACCTTATAGGAGTGTTGTTACCATAAATACATTAACCACTGTAAGGAGATCAGATACTACATATAGTAATGGAGACCAAGATCTCAGATAAATAGTTTTGGAAGTTCCATCCAAAATCTTTACTTAGACACCTGTTTAAAGATGAAATCTTTCCTCCATATGTAGATATAAATATTATACTATGGTAAAACAATCTTCATTGCTTTATTTTGGCAAGTTGAAGGGAGGAAACATGGTCTTTGATTCTATTTGAGTAGGTAGGGATGATGATATTTCTCAAAACTGTTTTCAAAGGATGGATTTTAATCAAATTAGAAGTGGGCCTTTCATCATCACTGCACTTTCCTCCCAAACTTGTATGACAGCAGAGGTCTGAAAAAACATTGGGTGTGAAATGTAATGAATGTATCCTCCCATCAGCATGTAATGGCACTTATGAAACTCCAGTTAGCAATAAGTGGTGATGCCTTCAACTCATCAAATGTAGTTGGTCCTAACTGGTTATATTCCTTTGTCAAGAAAAATAGTGCAAATCTCTAGAAAACTTTCTTCCCTTTTAAAGAGAGAGGGATGTAAATTAATGGCCTATATTACAGAAATTCTACAGATAAAGTGATTAAACAATTTTTTTTCTTGATTAAATATTTTGGTAATTCATTCTAGTATCCTAGGAGTACTTCAGAACAATGAGCATTACTCTCGGAATTCTCGCAAATAGATCACTCTGTCATTGGTACACATTTTTAAGGAAATAGTAAATATTTTTCTAACAGCTGAAGACCAATTACCAGCAACAGAAAATCCTCCAGCATAAATGCCAAGCCACTATGTTTCTCAATGCAGAACAAAAGATCTGCACATGCCAACAAGACTACATTGCTTATGTCTACTTTATTCTTATTCTTTTTTATTCAGGGTCATTGCAGCAGGAAATGAAAAACAACCATCAGCACAGCAAAAACATTCAAACATAACAAAGCATGAAAATTGCACAAAAAAGGTTATATAATCAAGTCAATGCAGTAACTGGAAGATATCAATGGCACATTAATGCTGTGTTAATGACTACCCTGTTTAAAAAAAAAGTGACACTTTTATGTGACACATTGAACAAACAAGATAAGTTTGTCACTCTTTTAAAATGAATTCTCAACAATATTAGCTACTTACAATAACCCTCTGTGAAAAAGCCTATAATCTTCTAGAATATAAGACCAAAAAAGGACATTTAAAAAACAATCATTTTAAAATGTTAAACCTGAAATTTTATTTTCAGAGATTCTTTAGAATCAAACCTACAATGCATGTTCATTCTCCTTGCATTTCATTTTGTGGGTGATTTCTTCCCCACTGGCTAATCATTAAAAGCAGTAAGTGATGTCTTTTCATTAAACAATTAAATATTTTAGTATTTGATTATAATCAAAACATAAATCATCCTAAATGCTCATAAATAAAAACAACACAGACTATAAAAGAGACCCAAACATAAAAATACAACCACTATCAATTTTGGATCAATAACTAAGAGAGAATTTTTAACTGGTGAATAGATTTTTTGTTATTTTATTTTAATAACTATTATTTCATAACAAAAGGGAATAGTAAAGCCTTTAAAATACTCTTCCACAACTGAAACTAATACTGCAGGATGCAAACTCATTTTGTAGCAGTGATCCTTTTTTTCCTTTTTAACAAAATAGCTTATAAAAATTACCAACAGTGCAGCATTACTCATTTGTACATTCCCCTATTCCAGTGTTTCCCAGACTTGGGATGCCACTTATGTAGGAAAAACCCCTGGCGGGCCAGGCCGGTTTGTTTACCTGCAGCGTCCGAAGGTCCAGCCAATCACGGCTCCCACTAGCAGCGGTTCTGCTGCTCCAGATTAATGGGAGCTGCTGGAAGCAGCGTGGGCCGAGGAACGTACTGGCCGCCACTTCCAGCAGCTCCCATTGGCCTGGAGCAGCGGAACCGCGGCCAGTGAGAGCCGTGACAGGAAGGACCTTCGGACGCGGCAGGTAAACAAACCGGCCCAGCCCGCCAGGGGCTTTCCCTACACAAGCCGCATCCGAAGTTTGGGAAACACTGCCCTAATTCAAATAGTCTATAATTTGCACAAATACATGCTGGTTTCTCCACACTTTTTTTTTTTTTTTAAATCAGTACCTTTTTCATTTACAGACTGTAAAAATCCACTCACAATATGCTTTTCCAGATGAATGTGGAGAGACCTAAGTCATTAATTTCTGCAAAAGTTAATTTTAATAAATAAATAAATAAATAAATAAATAATAGTTTGCTGTTTTCAAGAGAAGATAATATTCCAAATCTGAATCAAATGAAAATCGACGCAGTCATCTTATTAGCTTCAGTGCTTTTGGTGCTACAGTCTTGCTAGCTTTTCCAATCAGCTGTGCAACTGAAAGTAACAAAGCACAGGTCAATTTCATTGATCAATAATAAAATAGAAAAGTTAGATAACTGTTGTTATATCCATTTACAGATGCCCAAGACTCTGGGCTTGTCTATACTGGCAACGCTAAAGTGCTGCTGCAGCTTGTGTGGTCACGGTGCAGCACTCTCTCAGCACTCTAAAAAACCCACCTCCACTGGCTCTTTACAGCGCTGAAACTTGTTTTTTTCACACCCCCGAGCAAGAAAGTTGCTGGACTGTAAATTGCCTGTGTAGTTAGACAAGCTATCTGGCATATACATTTACTTCACTAGATTAAAAAATGGAAGCACTACCATTACATAGATATAACCATAACTTCTTGTATTTTGCATTGCCAGAAACTGAAGTCCACTGATTGAGCAAAACTTGTACTTCAAAATCTAAGATTGTTTTTTTGTTTTCATTTTTTTCCCCCTAATTCTCACAACTGGTTTAAAAAAAGCTAAAAATTGTGAATAGAGTTTTAAAAGAGGCACTTCTGTCTGCATGCAGCCTGAAGAAATAACACTACATAAGGTGTGAACTGTCCCTATTCATCTCAACAATCAATTCCTCTGAAACCAAATGATGACAATCTTTTGGTGACACCCACCTTGTCTCTCTAACACTCAACTAACTCACTGCAGATTATTCTGGATAACAGAACTATCCAGCTAATTTTCCTACAGTTCCTCATGGGTTCCAAAAGTCCCAAACATCCCCTATCCAACTGTCAAAATATCCAGCTTCATATGTTTCTCTTCATAATAAAAGGCAGAGAGAGAAGTATCAGCATATTGATGACATTGTAGGTGGTAATACTTCGGGCTTGGCTACATTGCCACTTTACAGCGCTGCAACTTTCGCGCTCAGGGGTGTGAAAAAACACCCCCCTGAGCGCTGCAAGATGCAGCGCTGTAAAGTGTCAGTGTAATCAGGGCGGCAGTGCTGGGAGCGCGGCTCCCAGCGCTGCACGCTACACCCGTAAGGGATGTGGTTTACAAGCAGCGCTGGGAGAGCTCTCTCCAAGCGCTGCGGCTCTGACTACACTCACACTTCAAAGCGCTGCCGGGGCAGCACTTTGAAATTTCTAATCTCCACCAGCAACATTCCAGACATATTTCACAAAAAGGATGACCAGGACTGAAGTCTGTAGGATTCAACAGCCAAGGGCTTGGTTACACTTGAGAGTTACAGCGCTGGTGGTGGCTTTACAGTGCTGTAACTCACTCCCCATCCACACTGGCAAGGCACATACAGTGCTGTATCTCCCTGGCTACAGCGCTGCATGTACTCCACCTGGACGAGAGGAATAAAGAGAACAGCGCTGGTGCTGCAGCTCTAGGGTGCCAGGGTAAACAGTGACTCATCTTACTACGCTGTAACTGACCTCCAGAACCTTCCCATAATGCTTTTAAGTAAAGATTACACTCTTTGTTTTGTTGTGATGCCTCTGTTTGTTTTGTTGTGAACTTGGGGCTCCCAGAGCTGCTCATCTAAAAGCAAACACAGCTTCTGTTTGCTGTGAATGAGGCAGGCAGGGGGATCTCTTTGGAATGTCCACAGCTAGTGTTTGCTTGAGGAGAGAAGCAGCACGGTAGGCGGGCCGGGGAGGGAGCGGGGGGGGAAGGGGGTCCATTTCGGAGCAGCTACTTATCTGGTCTGTGAGGAAAAAAAACAAAGAAGGCTATTTGCATTTAGTGAATGAGAGAGGGGTGGAGGAAGGGGTCGGAACTTGCAAGGAAGGGAGCTGACACAGTGTCAGTTCCAAAAATCCACTCTCTCTCTCCCCCCCATGCTTCCTGTCACACTCCACCCCACCCCCATCTTTTGAAAAACACATTGCAGCCACTTGAACACTGGGATAGCTGCCCATAACGCACCACTCCCAACACCGCTGCAAATGCGGCCACAACGGTGCGCTGGTAGCTGTCAGTGTGGCCACACTGCAGCACTTTCCCTACACAGCTATCCGAAGACAGTTTTAACTCCCAGCGCTGTACAGCTGCAAGTGTAGCCATATCCCAAGAGTCCTAGGGAGAAGCAATCAGCCAACTCTATCCTTCTAGGAACACTTTGAAAGGAATTTGTGAAACCATTTTAAGGTGATTTTGTCCATCCCAGCCAGGGGTCCACAGTCACATAAAAAAAGAGCCCCATGGTCAATGGTATTGAAAGGGCAAGGAAACTTGACAACAGATCACTGCCCCAAGCACTTGACACCATTTGCAGAGAACTGGAGGATATCAAATGTTGGAGTCGCCCCTCCACCATAATTACAATAATTTCCCTTACAAATAGGAGATTATCAACTAGTGATAGCTGGCACTCCACTAGGGTGAGAGGCAGAAACGGAGTCGATGGGGGAGCGGTGGCCGTTGATCCCGCGCCATGAGGACGCGAAGTAAGTCAATCTAAGTCAATTTAAGATACGTCAACTTCAGCTACACTATTCTCGTAGCTGAAGTTGCATATCTTAAATCGATCTCCCCGCCCCACCCCACCCCAGTGTAAACCAGGCCTAAGAATCCCAATCCTACAATCGCAATTATCTTTTCCCACTCAACTTCTGTTATTACTGACATCCCCTTTTATGGGGCAGAAGAGGCTATCCCCAGAATAACACCACCTCCTGCAAGGGGCAATAGCAGTTATTCTCAGGAGACAAACTATCTTACAGGGTCCAGTGGAGCTGCTCTAGGATTCTCCCATGTGATGAGTTCGTTGGAGCAGAGGTCACACCCTTTTTTCTATTTGGAAATTGTGGGTATTGCCAGAAATAAATAATAATGATGAACTGAGGAGAAACCTCTGTCCCAGAACCCACAAGGAGAAGCAGCCATTCACAGGTTCCACCTCAGTCAAAATCTCCATGCCTGCTTAGAAGGTACCACTGTATCACAGCTTGGTCACCCCAAGAAAGAACTAAGCAGATGTGAAAGACTCATCAGCACAAGAAGGGAAAAGACTGGCTGGCATATACTAGAGCTCCTTTGATTTGCACAGGAAGCTGAGAGAACATCTCCTTTGCTTGGGAAGCTCTAGGACGGGAGGTCTTCTTTCCTCCACACAGGTCATTCTGGTTAGCAACTCCTTCTACCTGGGCAAGATGAGACATGCCCAGAGTATAACTACTCTTATCTCCACAAGAGACAGTACTCTGGTAATGGCTCCTTCTGTCCCCACAAGGCAGAGGAAGAGAAGATTCAGTGATGTCATCTAAGAGTGTCAGGACAGCAGACTGCATTCTATGGCAACGCCTACTTTATGCGGACACTACCTATCTCAATGGGGGAAAGAGGGTACAGATATGTTATGACTTACATCCCCCGACTAGATTTCTAGCAATAGGGACAGGAGAAAAGGACATGTTTTCCCACTAAATCCCACCCTGGGCTACATTTGTGGTTGAGAAGCAACACAGAGGCAAAGTTCTCCATGCTCCTGCTGCTGCTCTAGAAAAGAGAACTCACTCCCACAAATAGCAGTGCTGTCTGTCTGAAAACAGAAATGAGCGATCAATGAGATAGCCTTGCAGAGTGCTTTCTGAAAGGCAACAAAATATGTGGTGATAAAAAGAGACCAACAGAAAGACCATGTTATGCTTGCCTTGTCTGTCCTGATAATAAAAGTTTACAAACAATTCTACTATAACAGCTTTAAAGCTACAGTTCTCTCATCATGTAACAATTTACCTTTAATCCTACATTCATATTTACATTTAGGAAACAAAAGATTGATGTATTATTGTTTTTTATCATATTGTACAGTGCTTTGCACATTGGAAAGATATTACTGACAACCAAAGCATTTCATTCCATGTTAGAAAATAGGACTAAACTATATGACACATGTGAAACTTTTTCCCCTTCACACATCTCGTCTCATCCTTTGCCCAGCAAAAGTAAGTTTAAATCGCTTAACAAAAAAATCACAAGGACAAGTGGAAAACATAACTGTTACAGATTCCATAGCTGTGTTTGTCATTTCCAAGCAGACTTTGCTAGTCTTGTATATGTTGTTAATCGTTTTACATACTGACAGCCTCAGGCTATCAAATTCATTTAGTCTAAGTTGTCTACCTTCTTCCTCCTAGCAAACAAAGCCAAGATAGTATTATCAGTGTTCAGCCAGCAACAGGTTATACATACAAAATGTGGGTAAAGGAGGAAGTAGTCATCCAAGTCTTGTGAATCCAAGCGAAACAGAAATAGGAGACTACGTGTTTCAAAGTAAATTATAATCTCCTGTAAAATAAAACAGCAGGAAGAAGCAGTTGTACACATACAAATGCTTTTGTCTGTTAATTTTTTTTTAAATGACACCAAAGTGGTAGAAGACAATACACAAAGTTCATTCTTCCATATAAATGAGGATATACTGTGATAAATGGGGGGGGGGAAGAGGAATAGCTCCTTTTTATAGACACCCAGCCAGCCAGTACCTATAAAATCCCTCTTAGTAGCTGTTCTCTAATTGCTCTAACTGTAAATGGTTTAAAAGTCTCACTGCTATGCATAGGTAAAAGGAAGAGAGTGGGCACCTGGCCAGAAGAGCCAATGGGAAGGCTAGAACTTTTAAAATTGAAAAAACACTCCCCTTTTGTCTGTCTGTTTTCCTGGGGAGAGGCAGACAGGGCAGCAGCTTGGTAAGAAGCTTGGGCCAGGTATGAAAAAATCATCAATATTGTATCTAGAAACTACTCATTTAAAACCCCAGATATGTAAGTAGAACAGGAAATGTCTAGAAAGACGTGATTAGGTTTATCCCTTTTATTTCGTTAAGGCTTGTGGATTCCTCTGTGCTAACCCCAAGTGCTTTTGTTTTGCTTGTAACCTTTAAACTGGACCTCAAGAAAGCTATTCTTGGTGCTTTATCCTTGTAGTTGCTCTTTTAAAATCTAGCAATAGCCTGAGTTCCTAGATGTATTTTCTTTCTTTCTTAATAACATTTACCTTTTTAAAGAGCAGAATTGGATTTTTGTGTCTTAAGAGATTTGTGCACATCTGGTTTAAATTAGCTGGTGGCAACAGCTGATTTCTTTTCTTTTCTCTTTTTTTTTTCCTTGTCTTTCCCAGCTCTACCCTGGATGGGGGGGTGAAAGGATTTGAGGGTACCCCACAGGAAGGAATTCCCAACTGCACCTTCATGGGCTCTAAAAGGGGTTCTGCACTTATGTGGTGGCAGCATCTACCACTCCAACGCCAGAAAAAAACTGCAACCTTGAGAGTTTAATACCAGCCTGGAACGGCCAGTATTAGTTTTCAGAATCCTTGTGGGCCCACCTTCTGCACTTCAAGTGCCAGAATGGGGAATCAGCTTTGACATATACCCTGTCAAATACTTTTTTATACTTTGTTTCACTCTCCATCAGTTAACATCAGCTTAAAAACTATCAGTTATTTTCATTATTGACTTAGTTCTTTCCATTTGGCACCCAAATCTTAAAATTAACAGTTAAGCTCCTTCTGCACCAGCATCATCTTTTATCATCAGTGAGGTAAAACCAGCTTGCTCCAAGTCAATGAAAACACAACTTGGGGCACTGAGAGCAGTTTTCTGAACATCCTACAAAAACAACATATTTAACTTGGGTACTTATTACTCTACTAGCCAGTGTTCCTAATACAAAAAAATGCCCCCAACACACCACACACATATACAATTAAATCTTGTGCAGGTTAATATTTGATTCATCTCTCCTAAAAATGGAATAAGCAGAGAAAATAGAAAATGCTATTAAAAACATCTTTAGAACAAGATATCCTAGCATAAACACACATGTGCTTAAGAAAAGCAGGTGTGTGAAAATACACACACCCAAAAATCTAACATTACAGATTGAGCAAATGGGACCAACATTAATTTTTTTAAAATAATTTAGAGTTGTCAATATTTTCAATACCTAGAATACTGTAAATGGTTTGGGACCTAGCTATCAGAGACTGCCTCTCTCCTCATGCAATACTGTGGCAATTAAGACCATCTGAATAATTACACTGTTTTAAACCACAAGAAGGTCCTCAGCTGTGGAATCTACTTCCTCCTATCTGTTTATTTGACAGAGACCAAATCCATGAATCAGGAAGTCAAATTACAAAGCCAGTTTATTCTCTTGTGCTTCCCCTGGGGGCATAAGATATTGAGTGATTAAGGGCAGTCTTAGGGCATTTCTACACAACCACTTATGTTAGCAAAATTTATGTCCCTCGTGGTTGTGAATACTCCACCTCGAGTCACGTAAGTTACAGTGACATAAGTGGTCCCACCAACATAGCTACCGCCACTCGTTGGGAGTGGGTTAATTATGCCAATGGGAGAGCTCTAGAGCAGCTACATGAGCGATCTTACAGTGGCACAGCTGCATCAGAACAGCTGTGCCACTGTCAGGTCTGTAGTGTAAACACAACCTTACTTTAGGTGTGTCTGGGTTCTTTAATTGTGGGATTGGTGCAATCTCTGTTCTGTAATTAAAATGTTGCAATTGTGCCTAAAGCAAGGGATAGATGTATTTTAAATAAATCAAACGGGCACACAGTAGCATTAATATACTAAGTATCAGAGGGGTAGCCGTGTTAGTCTGGATCTGTAAAAGCAGCAGAGAATCCTGTGGCACCTTATAGACTAACAGACGTTTTGGAGCGTGAGCTNCAGGATAGAGTCCCCAGTCCTAGGTACGGCCTTCATTCTTTGTACTGAAATGCATATTTTTTGCTTGCGCTCAGTTTACCAAGCAACCCAGATCGTTCTGTGTTAGAGACCTGTCCTCTTCACTATTTACCACTCCCCCAATTTTTGTGTCACCTGCAAACTTTACCAGCAATGATTTCATGTTTTCTTCCAGGTTATTGATAAAAATGTTAAATAGTGAAGGGCCAAGAACAGATTCCTACGGAGCCCCACTAGAAACACACCTGCTCAACAATGACTCCTGATTTAAAATTACATTTGGAGACCTATCAGTTAGACAAATTTTAATCTAGCTAATATGTGCCACATTAATTTTATTTCATTCTAGTTTTTAAATTGAAATGTAATGCAGTACCAAGTTCAACACATTATGGAAGTACATCAACGCTATTAACTTTTATCAACCAGACGTTATCTCATCAAAAAAAGGTATCAATTTAGTTTGACAGGATCAATTTTTCATAATACCATGTTGATTGCCATTAATTATATTGTATCAGAGGGGTAGCCGTGTTAGTCTGGATCTGTAAAAGCAGTAGAGAATCCTGTGGCACCTTATAGACTAACAGACGTTTTGAAGCGTGAGCTTTCGTGGGCGTCTGACGAAGTGGGTATTCACCCACGAAAGCTCACGCTCCAAAACGTCTGTTAGTCTATAAGGTGCCACAGGATTCTCTGCTGCTTTTATTAATATACTAAATATACCATGCTGAAATAGACAAGATTTCTCATGAAGTTGTCCAGAAACAGAACATATTAAGTAGATGACCTTCTAAAAGCGTCATAGTTGTGAATATCATGTGTAGCCAAGTATCTAAAACTCAGAAGAGTAATAAGGAAAAGTATTCCCTCCTAATTAGTTTCTCAGCTATGAAATATCGATTTTTTTTACAAAAATAACATTTTAATCAAAAATGCATTCTAACCTACTGAAAAACTTGCACTGGAGAATAAACTCAGAATATCTTTCCAGTATGAATATTAAATATGGTAGTACATATGTCTCAAAATAAATTCACCTACACTTTCATTTGCAAGCAAACAATATGCACTGACAGGAAAGAAATAATGGGAGTTGGTTAATTTGATCCCAAGTCCCATAGTTCCAAGTATGCATCCCATAATGCACCATGAGAAAAAACAGAGCATGGAGCAGAGTGGAAGAACCGTGCATTATGAGATATCGTCCAGAATTCTGAGTGATTAATTTGCACTGACACAGAACTGTGAGGATGTAATGATTAACTATGAAAATGCCATAGCGGAAATCAGGCAAAGGCATTTAAGATGATGCTACAGCTAGTTTGTCCCACCACAAAGATATTGAGCTGCCAGAGGCCACCAGAGAGTTGTATCCAAAGTGTCTTCCCTTTAAGTTCCCAAGATAACCTTCCAGATGTGAAATGAACATTAAACTGATTCACTGCTGTCTAAAGTCTGCAGAGAGACAGCTCCGTTGCCTTTGGTGCTGCTCACAGCTTTTCCAAGTACTAGGAGAATGACAGTTGACCAGATACTTACCTTTTATTGATGCTGGCAAGCTACAGACATTGGATCAATACAAGTTTTTAACTCACCCCCCTTGTCTCTTTCATATTCTGGGACCAAACAGGCCTACAACACTGCAAAAAGATACTTAGCAGTATTTATTGCAGCTATTGGAAACCTTCTCAGAAATTGATACGAATTAAGTCAGTTTCATGCTGCAATTTCTGGGAAAGCTGCAAGCAGCTGCAGATTCATAGGTACTGGAGCTAGAGGAAGATTCAAAATGAAGATTTGGGAAGTAGGAGAATGGCGGAAACACCACTATTGCAGCAGCAAGTGGCAAAACTATATTTTTCAAAGGGAAAATTGTGCATGAAAAAATTCAGCCAACTCCATTGAAGATCACCTAGGCCTACTTCCTGTTCATGCTAATGCAATATTCCTGTGACAGCTCTATTAATTGCTTATAGGGAAAAGTAGAAGTTGGAAAGTATTTATCTATTTTTAACTATGTATTAGTCACAGGGATTTTTCCCTTTTTAAAAAAAAAATGTTAGTAAGTGTCTCTTTTAGCTTCCAGTTAAATTTCAACCGATGCTATGAATGCCACGAAGTTCAGGTTGCTATAGAAAAATCATTTACCAGATGCAATAGGTTTCTACTTATTTTCAGATCTTGTTCCAGATATACAGTAAGTGGACACAAAGATTTAAAAAAAAAACAACAAAAAACAACCAAAAAAACACCACTATGCCCTCACATTTGTTTTGTCTAATAACTCTTAAATTAAAGCATCTGGAAGAGCTAGAATTTTTAAATATAGTCTTCAAAGTTATAAAGATACTTTTAAAAGCAGAATCCATTTCAACTGCCAATAAATAAATCAAAGATATTTTGTCTTTACTTAATCTTATGAATGTACATTCTCATTTCTATGAGAGATGAACATTTAGGATTAGTGTTCAGATACATATTCAATCATACTTCTAAGGAAGAGTATGGAGGAGTAGAAGAGAAATAAGCAGGATATAAACCATGTGAGCAATAATTATATACAGGCAAGTTAAGTTAGATAGAGATCATATATTAATAGTATTAGAAATCCCATTCCCAATGGAATCCAGAGAAAAAAGTGAAGGAAACTTCATGGAAAACTGTTTTGTGAAATGCCTGTATTGTCTGGAGTCTCTGGATTGTGAATGTTATTGGAATGTGAAAGCAAGTTTCTTTTCTTCACATAGATACTAGAGCACAGATACTTCTTCACATAGATACAGAGGCCGTATACCTCTGAAATCATTACTGACAATAATTAAGCTGCCTTGCAAATAAAAACTGTTACATAATTATATTATCTGTATTCCAGTAATACTTAGCAGGCAGGACTCCACAGTGCTAGATGCTGTACAAGCACAAAACAGTAAGTCCCCACCCAAAAAGGCCTTCAGTTGGAAAGGCTGCTTTATTATAAAGTTTATTGACTAGAAATCAGAATGGCAATTAGCTAATACGTATTACACTAGTTAATGAATGAATCAACAGCTACATGTTGTGACAGTCCCAAACCAGTGGGGTACTGGAGTCTGGTCCTATTGGCATTCAGGAGGTGGGAAGGCAAAGCCCACCCACTTCTAAAGGATCTCCCCCCAGCCTAAGGGGAGGATCCACAAGTCTGTGACACCACATGATTTCCTGGGACAACTAATGAAAAAAACAGGATCGGGAGTGAGGTCATAGGGCTAAAGAAGGGAACCTAATGGGGACACCGAGCAGAAAACCTCGGACAACGCCCACTGCTCCTCGAAGGCGTCAAGGGAGCCAATGGACGCTGCCCAGAGGAACTCTGCCTGGATGCGTGAACGGACGGAGGAGCAAAAATAGGCCCCACAGTCGCAGGAAATCCCATCGGCCAACCTCGTCTCCCTGGTTTTATAGATGGCTAGTTTGGCCACGGCCAAGAGGAGGTTGACAAGGAGATCCCGTGACTTGTGGGGCCATGGATGGGGAGTGTGTAGCTAAACCGGTGAGGGGAAAAGTGCAACCAAAAACGCACTAAGATATTCAAGAGGAGCCAGAAAAGGGGCTGCAATCTGGCGCACTCTAAATAAATGTGCGCCAGGGTCTCTGTTATGCCGCAAAAGGGGCAGGTGTTGGGGACAGGGGTGAACCACGCCAAGTACACGCCCGTGCTCACGGCCCCGTGAAGGAGCCGCAAACTGACATCCCCGGTGGGCCTCGGGACCAGGGCAGAGCATAAGCTGGCCAACCGGGGCTTCTCACCCTCGAGAGGTGGCAGGAGGTCCCGCCATTTGGTATCGGGGCAGGACGCAAGGGTGAAGTAGTGAAGAGTGTGGAGCACGAGCGTGTACAGATGTTTCCTTGGCGCGGTCTGGAACAGAACCGGCTGCAGATCGTGCAGCCGGCTGGCAGTGAAAGGGCGGGGGGGCCAATTGGGTCCACAGGGTAGGGGCCTGATAAAAATGTCCATGGGGCCAGGGATGGAGGGTGGGTGGGGCATGCCCTCTCACAGGACCCAGTCGAGGTAAGCCCGAGCAGCAGGCAGTAAAGCGGCCTTCACCTCCTGAAGTACGCGCCGGAGAGTACGAGGTCTGGAGAGCCCCATGCACTGAGCAAGCGTCAGGGGATCCAGCCAGTCTCCCCAGTCGTAGTCCAGGAGGTCTCCGACCCTGGTGACTCCCGCCAAGACCAGCCCTGGCACACCGCGGGGACTCCGCCACCTGCACACGAAGCTGGGGATTGTGTAGCAGGGGCTCCGCGAGGAGATCAGGCCCCCACGGTGGCCGCCATGGACCTGGTCGTTGAAAGAGAGCTTCCAGGTCCGGAGGAGGTCTTTGGTAGAAGACCGGCAGCCCGGAGAGGTCTCGCGGAAGACCTCTCGGATGGAGGTAAAAGAGCTGCCGGTCGTATCGGAGCCCTCGGAAGCGGCGGAGGAAGGCGTGCGCCAATACGCTCCGCCGGACTACCTGCACCATACAGGAGCCTCTGCAGGGCCTGGAGGCGTGGAAGACATGGACCTGAGTGCGTAGGCACTTCAGGCCCTGCCCCCTCCTCCAGGGCAGGTGGAGGACCCCTGCAGAGACCCAGTGCATCCCTGGCCAAAAGAACTCCAGAATCGCCGTCCGGAGGTTGGCCAGGAAACCGGGGCCAGGGACCAGGGTGTTGAGCCGGTACCAGAGCATGGACAGGACTAGTTGATTAAGCACCAGTGCCCTCCCCTGAAAGGGAGAGGCACCGGAGTAGTCCCGTCCATTTCCGGAGCCGCTCCGTCACCCTGCCCTCTAAACCGTGCCAGTTCTCCGGCGGAGACGGATGCGTGGCAGAAAGGTAAACGCCGAGATAGAGCAGCGGACCCGCGCTCCACCGATGGCCTGAAGCGCGGGTGGGAGGGAGCTCGCCTGCCACCCGTCCCCGACCACCAGGCCAGAGCTCTTGACCCAGTTGACCCGGGCGAGGAGAGGCCGCCGAGTACACAGCCTGGCAAGCCTCCACCCGCGCCAAGTCGCCCGGGTCCTGGACCACGAGGAGCACATCGTCAGCGTACGCCGACAGGACCAGCCGCAGCTCCGGCTCCCGAAGCACCAACCCCGTCAACCTCCGACGGAGGAGACAGAGGAAGGGCTCGATCGCCAGAGCGTACAGCTGACCCGAGAGGGGACACCCCTGCCGCACTCCTCGCCCGAAGCTGACCGGCTCGGTCAGGGTCCAGTTGAGCCTGACCAGACACTCCGCAGAAGCGTACAGCACCTGGAGAAAACCCACAAACCGGGGTCCGAAGCCGAACGCTCGCAGAGTGCTCAGGAGATACCCGTGGATCCCCTGTCGAACGCCTTCTCCTGATCCAGGACAAGAGGGCGAACGACAGACCATCCCTACACCCTAATTCCAGAAGGTCCCGGACCAGATACAAGTTATCAAAGATCGTGCGCCTGGACGGTGTAGGTCTGGTCTGGATGGACCACGTCCGCCAGCACGGACCCTAGCCGCATCGAGATGGCCTTTGCAATGATTTTGTAGTCCATGCTGAGGAGCGAGATGGGACGCCAATTCCGTAAGTCGCGGAGGTCCCCCTCTTTGGCAATAAGGCGAGCACGGCTCGCCTGCACGAGAGAGGGGGAGGACCCCGCTCTGCAAAGACTCGGCCCAGACGGTGACCAGGTCTGGGCCGAGGACGTCCCAGAACATGCGGTAGAACTCCACGGTCAGCCCGTCCATGCCCGGAGATTTATTGGTGGGCATGCGACGGAGGGCTTCGAGAACTCGGCCAGAGTGAGAGGCAGCTCTAGCCGGTCCCGGTCGCCCGTGCTGACCGTCGGGAGTCCCGTCCCAGAGCACTCTGCAAGCGTTAGGATCGGTCGGATCCGGGGAGAAAAGAGTCGCGTAGAAGGCCCTGGCCCTCTCGCACATCTCTGCCGGTCCGTGAGGGGGGTGCCGTCCTCCGCCAGGAGGCAGGTGACGTGCTTCTTGGCCCCCCTCCTTTTCTCCAGGGCATAGAAGAAGCGGGAGCCGCGATCCATCTCCCGAAGGAGGTGGATGCGGGATCGAACAAAAGCACCCGGGCCCGATGGTCTTCGAGGGCCCGGAGCTCCTCCCGCTTCTCCCGGCACGCTCCGCAGAGAGGGATGGATCCTCGGGGCTGGCGGCCAGACACCTCTCCAGCTCCAAGACCTCCCGCTCCAACTGCTCTATCGCCGCATCCCTCCGTCGGCTGGCGCCCCGGGTGTAGTCACGGCAGAAGAGCCGGGCGCACCTTCCCCAGATCCCACCACCGCCGCGCCCGAGGGAAAAGGCGCCTCTGCCCTCGCCAGGCCAGCCAGAACTCCCGAAGGATGCCATGAAGCCCGCATCCTCCAGCAAACTATTATTAAAGTGCCAATAGGCCCTGCCCGGCCTCTCCGCGCAGAGAGAGGCTGTCACGGTGGCAAGGTGGTGATCTGAAAAGGGGGCCGGCCGAACGCTGGAGGAGTGGGCCCGTGAAAGGTGGAAACGTGACAGGTAAATGCGGTCCAGCCGGGAGTGGCGCGACCGATGGGCCTCCACCCGGACGAAGGTGAACGTCGAGACGTCGTCCGGGTGGTGGTTCGCGCCCAGACGTCCACCAGGGAGTGGCGTTCGACGATCTCCCGGAGGACGTCCGCGGCGGCCGGGCACTGCTCGGTCCCCGAGCGGTCCGTTCCTCGAGGGTGTGTTAAAGTCCCCCCAGGACCAGGCACTCACGAGGATCCAGGGAGCCGAGGAAGGCGGACGCCTGCTGATAAAACCAACCTCTCTGGACCCGATGTCGGGACGTAAATGTTGATGAGATTAACCACAAGCCCCTCCATGCGGACCCGGAGGTGCAGCAGGCGGCCTGACACAGCCTCGGCAACCCCCAGCACCTCGGGCTGTAGGTTGGGGGAGAACAGGGTCGCCACTCCAGCCGCGCAAACCAAGAGGTGGCTAAAGCAGACCCCGTTTCCCCACTCCAGCCGCCAGCTAGCTTCAGCGGCCAGATCCATATGGGTCTCCTGCAGGAAAACCATAGAGTACCCCCCCTCCCGGAGGAAGGAGAGCACCTGGCTCCTGCGGAGACCCATCCTACAGCCCCAGGTGTTTAATGTGGCAAAGATGATCGGTGCCATGAGGAGGACTGGGGGGGATCCTTGCCGGCAGACACACCCATGGCCTCCAGCAGGCCACACAGCAATCCATGATCTACCCCATAGGTGAGTAAAGAGTCACAGAAGACGCGGCCTGCTTCCCAGTCCCCTTACTCTCCCTCCTGAGGGCTCTTGCAGCCCGGCGGATCTGATGAAAATCCCCCCACAGCTGGAGCGCAAGCTGGACTTTGTTGCGGGAGCCACGGACGTCCTCAAGGAACTCCCGCAGCTCCTGCCTCAGCACATGGGGGGGCGGGGTCACCGATTGATGACTGTCCCCCATGGGGCCCCCGTCACAGCCCCGTGGCCCACCGAGGTAGGCAGGCAGGGGGCAGACCCCCGACACGGCGTCCGATGGGCTGACGCCATGCGACCTGCCCCGCTCCCCGGTTCAACAAGGGACGGCGGAAGGAGAACAGCAGCCCCTGGTGGGTCGGGACAAGGAGAAACTACTGAAGCTGCTCCCTGGGGGGTATTCCCAGGGGCGGCACTGGCATCACAAGAGGTGGGGGGGACAAGGACAGGGCTGACAGGAGTAGTGCGGAGATCAAGGAGAGAATCTGGGAAGGGGGCAGCGGCAGGATCCTGAGCCTCTATAGTCGAGCTGCTGGACGGTGGCCCCTCCTGGCCAGGCTCAGGGATCTGCGAAGTGGGAAGGGGACCCCTAATGATGCTGGGCTCAGTCACTGTGGTACGTGCGGCAGCCCCGGCATCGAGAGATAGATGATCGTCAACAGGGTCCCTGCCTGGGAAGGAGGGCGGGTACTCCACACCCAAGAGGGACACCCCCTGGGAACCGGGTTTCGGCAGCAGGGCACTGGCCGTCGCCCCAATGGGCTCGGCGGCTGTCAGCAGGGTGCCTCCTGCAGCCGGGATAATGGAAGATTCCAGGGGACCCTCAGAGGAGGGAGCAGAAACAGCAGTTAGGGGAAGGGAACTCGGGGACAGGGGGATGGTGGTGAGGTCACTCAGATCGAGGCCTGCTAGCAGAGGGTCATCCTCCCCCTGCGTGACCAGGGTCAGACCCAGGGCCTCGATCTCCTCGTAGATGGAAGGGCGATCAACGTCCACCACCCCAGGGCCCCCACCGCCAGCACCCGAGGCGACGCCCACCTCGGTGCTCACAGAGGCTTTGAGTGGGAAGGGGGCGAAAGAGGCTCCCTTGGGGGCTTCCACGGGAAGGGACCCCAGAGGAGGGGCGGCGTTACCCTCCGGTGCTGCCACAGTGTCCCCAGCCGACACCACAGAACGGGAGTCATCAGGGGGCAAGGCGGAAGGCTCGTCATCGGTGCCCCCCTTCCTGCTCTTCCAGGGGGCCTCCGAATCTGAAGGATGTAAGGAGGCTCGAGCCTTCCGCTTGCCCCGCTTCTCCTGCACTAAAGACCAGCCCTCCATGGCATCATCCTGGGGCTGGCTAACAGGGGTCGGGTCAGGGGACAAGGGCGATGGCTCAGGGACTCGGGGAAGCAGTGGTGGGACAGCAGAAACGAGGGAGGATTCCCCCTGGGGGGAGCCCTCTCCCATGCCCAGCGGTATCTCCGCCGCACCCTCCTCCACAGTAGTGGACTGAGAAGGAGGAGGAGGGGCAGCTTCGGGTGCCGGACAGCCAGGGGTACTGGTGATGACATGGCCGGCGCCTTGCCGGGGCTCGGGGGTCCCGGGGGTCCCGGATGCTCCTCTGTGCTGGGCCAAGGGGCAGTCCCTCCGGACGTGCCCCATCGCCCGGCAGAGGTAGCACCGGGCCTCCCCCGTTGATTAATGCACCCGGTAGTGGGCTCCCTGGTAGGGGACCAGAAAGGACCCCTCAAGCGCCTCCCCGCCTCGCGCTGCCGGCGGCAGTTGAAGCTGCACTTGCCGGCGGAACGAGAGGACATGACGGAGGGCGGGGTGCTTGCAGCCCAAGGGGAGAGAGCTGATGACAGAGATGGGGTGCCCCAGGGCAGAAAGGGTGGGCAACAGGGTGGCGTTGGGCAGGAAGGGAGGGACGGAGGTCAGGACTAATCGGACCTCCAGGTCTTCAAACAGCTCCAGGGGGACAAACACGCCCCCCACCACCAGGACCATCTCTACTGCCTCCTGGGCGGCGGCCTCCGATGCCAGGAAGAAGACCACCCTCCTGTACATTTTGGAGGCCACCACGATGGCCGTGGGCCCCACCACCCTCTCCAACACCCACACGTAGGTCTCCATGTGGGGCGAGGCGGGAACCAGGAGGCAACGGATGCCGTGCTTCCTGGTCAAGGTGGGAAAGGGGCCCCGACCGCTGTAGATGGTAGCGGAAGTGTCTGTCGGAGGAGCGGCAGCAGGTAGGGGGGCCACCGCTACCTGGGCGTATGCCCTGGGGGCTGGGGGAGGGACACCCACAGAGCTGGTGGAGGGAACAGCGGGGAGGGATGCCGTGGCCAGTAGCGGGGTCGCGGCAGCGGGGGCAGTCTCTGCCATGGAGGGCCTGGCCTTTCTACGGGGCCCTTTACCTTTCTTCCCACCCGACCTTTCCCACCAACTAGGGGGCTCCCCCAAAATCCGGAAGGGGCACCCAGGGACGTGGCAGCAGCACAGAGGCTCTCCTTGGTACTCGCTGCGCCGGTGCGCCAAGCCAGAGGCATGGTGGAGGTGGATCGCAGCAGCGCTGAGGTAGAGGCTTGGCAGGGGAACAGGGCAGGTGGAGGAAGGGGCGGTGGGAGCATCACGCAGGGTCTCCCCCGCCACATTCCCCCGCCATAAACGAGAGGCGGGGAGGGGGACAAACAGGAGGGGAGGGACAGGAGAGGAGGGACCAACCTCCCGCTGCTGCAGCCAGGGGGAGAGGGTTGCCAGAAGGGAAGGCTAAAGGGATGGGGAGCAACCAAGACCTAGGGTTGGGGTGGTGTCACAGTCACCATACCAGAGGGAGTACGGCTCCTTAGTTGCACTAGGAGATCGGGGGGGGGGACAATGGCATATGGGGTGCAGTGACAAGGGCAACTCAAATAGTGGGAAGGCACAAGCGCATGGGATGGGGCGTGAGCGCACGAGGGGAGGACCAATCAGGGCTAGGGATCACGCTGGGGGGGTAAAGTGCGAGCTGGGATGGGGTAGAGGACCACGGGATGCTGCAGGTGGGGCAGGATGTGAGGCCGCAGAGAATACGGTCGCGCGCGGACAAGTGTGCAAAGGAAAGGGTCAGGTCAGGGGGGGGAGGTGCGCCCACAGGCACTTGTGCAACAGTCACATGCTTGAGTTCTGCCTGCTGCAGGCCAAATGATGAAGTGTGGTGATGCCAGGCGAGCAGCTCAGTCCCAGGCGGAGTCGAACAGAAGGAAAACAGCGCAGCGGGGGTAGTGGAGGGGCAACACATGGTGGTGGGAAGACGAGAAAGGAACACATGGACGGGGCAGGCTCCACGCCATACCAGGTGTCCCAACAGACACAGTCCCAAACCCAGAAGAGCAACAATTCGAAAAATACTCAGTCCAGAAAACGGCCCCATCCACAGTGTCTTCATGCGGGTCTCCCAGCAGCGGGTGGTCCTCTTCTCCTTCTCTTCCTCCTCCGGCCCAACAGCTCCCTAAGACCAGCCACAGTAGCCCGCAGCTCCAGTGGTGGTGGTGTGTCCCCGCAGGAGGACCACTCAGATGGTACGTCTCAGAACAAGGTTGTGGTTCCCTCCCCCCCCTCTAGGGAACAGGCCAGCAGACACCCCCCCGCCCCGCGGCTGTAGGTGGAGTAACGGCAGCAACCCGGAGCGGAGGAGGGGGGAATCTACCAGCCGCCCAGTAAGCAGAGAAGCAGAGAAGGGGAATGGGGTGTGGTGTCTAGCAGCCAGGGGAGCAGCTGGAGCTGTAGCAGCAAGCAGCAAGGGACAGTGACCTAAGCAGCAGTAGCCGCTGCCGCCCTCTCCCTCCTTCCTTCTACGAGCAGTAGCAGTAGATAGCAGAGCTACTACCCAGGAGAAGCAGGTCTGTTCCCTGAGTTTTATCAGAACAGGGGCTGTACTAGAGTAATTCAGGAAACTGCTAGAACCAATTAAGACAGACAGGCTGAATGTCCCTGACAGCCCAATCAAGGCAGGCTATTCAGGGAACCTGGGTTTAAAAAGGAGCTCACCCCAGTCAGGTAGGGGGGAACCAGAGGAAAAGGAGTGTGTGAGAGGAGCTGGGAGCAAGAAGCTGAGAGTGAGAGAGTGTACTGCTGGAGGATTGAAGAGGACAAGTGTTATCAGACACCAGGAGGAAGGTCCTGTGGTGAGGATAAAGAAGGTGTTTGGAGGAGGCCATGGGGAAGTAGCCCAGGGAGTTGTAGCTGTCATGCAGCTGTTAACAAGAGGTACTATAGACAGCTGCAATCCACAGGGCCCTGGGCTGGAACCCGGAGTAGAGAATGAGCCTGGGTTCCCCCCAAACCTCTCAACTCCTGATCAGACACAGGAGGAGTTGATCCAGACTGTGGGGGAAGATCACTGAGGTGAGCAAATCTGCCAATAAGCGCAGGACCCACCAAGGCAGAGGAGGAACTTTGTCACAATGTTTATACTAGGCATCCTGGAATCATTACATTTTAAATGATTTCTATTGGGTAAAATTTTGAAAAGTGTCTAGGTGATTTAGTCATTTAGGAGCCTAAGTCCCATTGAAAGTAAATGGAACTTAGGCTCCTAAATGATTAAAACATTTTTCAAAAATATACCAATAATCAAGAAAGAACTGTTATTTTGATTCAGACTAATTATGATATTCAGAACTGAATTAGTCCTAAAATATTACCAATTAAAGAAGAAAAAATAATTCCTGTCTTGACAGAAAATAGGTTGTCAGCAATCAAACATGGATTCAAAGAACTGAGCAGCATGTTCTGATTGACATGGGAAGAAGCTAAGACTTCAGCAGGAGACTAGCCCAAAGATGGAAGACAGTGAAGGCCCTGTGTTCTACATGGAACAGAGAGGCATAAAAAAAGAGGGATGCTCTGATCAGTTCATGATTACATATGTTCAATAAGTATATTAGATACACACATCTGACATGTCTACACTGAAAAAAAAAATAAAAAGGCTAACCTGAGTTGTGACATTTTTTATATCTGATTTTGTAAGTAGTTTTTAAATGAGGTGTAACTTGGGGGACTCCTACAAGGGGTACAGTAGTCTGGAAAGGTTGAGAACCACTGATGTAAAGCATACGCAAAAGGTATGTAGTAATTAAAATAAGAATACTTTTGGGGGGAACTTTTTTTTATAAAAAAATAAGAATGGGTCATGGCTTGTATTTAAAGGGCACTTTAAATTTCAATTGTTTTGACTATGTTTTTAAAAAAAAATTACTGATAGAGCACCCTTTGAATTGAATGCCATGAGGAGGACTTGGGGAGGGGGTGTTTGTTTATGTTTTAAGAAGGGATGAGGGGAAGGAAGTTTCTGCTTCCCTTATTAAAAGGAATCTTTTTTCCTGGGCAGTAAAACCAAACATGCTCGTATCTATCATACTCCTGCCTGTTGTCTCTTCAGTCTCAGGCCTTGTCTACACATAAAATTAACTAAGTTTAAAAAATTATTTTAGCTAGTTCAAATGGGTGAAAAACCCATGTAGACACTTAAATTGGTTTAAACTTGGTTTACATCAATTTAGCTTAATTCAGTAAATTATTGACTAGATTCCAATCTAAAGGGAATAAGTGCCCTGATCATTACTTAATCAAATTCCAATTGGTCACAGTAAAAATGGATCTTGATGCTTTGTGAGAACTTTGCATAACAACATGAAACTTTGCCCTTATTTGCTGTTGAACACAATTGTTTGCGTCCTTTACTGATGCCCCCAAGTCAGGGCAAGCAACCAGCAACTCATGTTGTAGTTTGACCCTTTCTAAAATATCCCATGATCTTGCCTCCAGTCTCTAATCAAGAAAAGTTGCTGTCAAAATGTAACCTGTCTAAAGTTGTTTTTCCAGAATCACGATTCCAGTGATCAGATCTCAGAAACAAGAGTAACAATATTGCTCAAAGGCAGCTTGTTGTGTTAAGCAAACTCTCCGCAATAAACCTGTAAAAATATGGGTTTGCTGGTTTCTTACACGAATGTACACTGCACTATCCACTTGTTATGCCTTCCTTCTTCACATCTGTGAAGTATTTTTATTTAAACAGATTTTTTAATAAGCTATTCAGAGTTGACTGAGCACTAGGACTATGCAACTCTGTACACTTAGAAAATATTTTCAAAAAATGCCAAGAGGAAAAAGTTCTCCAGAAGGCCACCAAATAAAACATGTTAGAACCTCAGTTAAGACAAAGTTTAAAGGTTATGGTACTTTAGACACATATATTCAAATAATCAATAAATGTACGCCACTAAGGGTCACAGATATGTTTAAAGGCAAATAGAATAAAATGTGTTGGAAAACAGTATCAAAATCATTTAAAGATACTCTCTAAGAAGGAAGGAGGCAAAGTGACTAATAAAAGGATACTATGTGCACCAATCTAGCTAATGCTAAATAAACACTGAGCATGATCCCCATTAAATGTGGCCAATACTATAAATATAACACTGCATATACTGAGTGATATTATTTTCCTCTCTTCTACTAAACAGGCAGCAAGTAAAATGTTATGCTTGGTATCCTTTTTAGGAAGGAATGTTAGAGTCAGAACATTTCATAGGGTTTGGGGGAGTGGTAACTGGAAAGAGAAAAAGGGGAAACTAAAAAAGTACATTAATAGCAGCAGGAGGACCCCACAGAGAAGGAGAGTAATGGCAAAGTGTCATAAAGGTAAAATCAGAGTAAAAGGTAGCAGGGTATATCCCAGTGTTTTTGGTTAGAGTTCCCTTATGTAACTCAGGGGAAGGGAGAGAGGACACAAGTTTTGTTCTGTACTCTTTTACTGCTTCATAGTTTTGTGTAGGGCTTATTAGTCTAAAGTTATATTACAATGGCACCCACAGACCTTAACAAGGATCAGGGGGCCCATGCTGGGCACTTTACAAACTCATAAATCCCAGCCCCAAAGAAGTGTCATATAAGCACAGATTAGACAAACAAGGACAAGAGGCTGAGAGCACACACTGCCAATGATAGTTCTGAAGATCTCCATGAGAGACCACAGGGAAGCCTGCACCATCAAAAAACACAGTTTGGGAATCCGTGTTTTATTTGCTGTAACTTAGATGTTCATTCAGTTTTATTTGTATCAGAATCAGTTGGCTCTTGTTAACAGTAATAGTTTCATAGCAAAAAGAAAGAAACCCAGCAGCAGGATAAGAGAATGAACCAAAAAAAACCACCAACACATTTGAGTCACTCTATTTTAATTCATCCAATGCTCATTGCACCACCTCTCTGGATTGTTTTGAATTTCTGCCCATGTTTATAGAGGTAAGTCTAACATGCTGTTTAAAAAAAAAAAAAAATTCTGAGTGGAACCAAATGGTTATGGTAAATGGGACCAGCCATTTCATTTTTTATTTTTTTTTTAAAGGGAGGAAAATTATTCAGAAATCCTATTATTTTATACAGCAATCCTTCCAAACATATAAATCATTATAAATTTCTAACCTGAGCAATGTATATTATAAAAGTTTTACAACTGTAGTTTTCCAGTAAGTAAAGTTTTAGCCCCAACTCCTGTAAAGACTTACTATACTATTACTCATTCTTAATAGTCCCATCACAAGTGTGAATCTTTACAGGTTCAGAACCCTATGGACTATTCACAGTGAGGAAAGTTAAGCATAAGCATAAATGTTTCCAGGATGAGACCTATAATATTCAAAATATACAGCTTCTAAAATATGGACTGATGTATTATAGATGTATTCTGACTATGGCACAACACAATCTTTACCTTCCATCTTTGCCAAGAATACCAATATATAAACCCAAATGAAATATTTGTAAAAATTACAATTTTGACAGAGAAATCCCCTGAGAAAAAAAATTATCAAAAGTTTGTTTTAAAAAGAATGTTTCAAATTTCTATACTATTTCATGCAATCAGGGCTTGAAAAATATACCCACCATCTTCTAGTCTTTTCAAACAAGGTTAAAAATACCTGTGCAAGCAAATGAAGAATAAAATGTATTTCTTGTGTAATTGCTACAGATTGTTAGTTAAGATTATACTTAATATCTTTATTTGAAATGTAACATTACTTCTCTTTTTATTTAATTCTATCTTATTTCTCTTCTTAACTTCATTCTACCATGTTTTCCTCTTTTATTTTCCATATTATGGTCAGTTTATCTTCGCCAGCAGTGGTTTTACTGTCTGTTTTCTCTTCCCTTCTGCCTCCCTCAGGCTATATCTACGCTGCCACTTATGCTGATATAACTTATGTCACTCAGGCGTGTTAGCCACCCCCTGATCAACATAAGTTACACTGACCTAGCCTTGTCCCCACCAGCACTTATCTCCAGGAAAGTTTTAGCCACTGTAAACTCTCTAATGTAGCCATAGCCTCAGTCTCTTCTCATTTTTTCCCTACATCTACCTCCTCTCCTGTACTTTCTGTTTCCTCTACTCCCAAACTCGCCCTCTCAGTACCAATTCTCTTTTCAAACTAACAGCTACTTCCCCTTCAGACCAATCAATTCACACAAAGAGAGAGCTTGAAAATGTTACCAAACACTAAGCAGCCAGAGGACTAAACTTACCTGCTAAATATCAGTTAAAAAGATACAGGGCCCACTAATGAGCAGCACCTCCCTGGTAAGAAGACAACATGAGTTACTTGGAAAGGGGAGGATGCTGGGATACTTATCAGTGTGCCTCCCTTTCATTATGCTTACCGCTCATATCAGCCTTTGTATAACAGGTGTTTAAAAAAAAAAATGTAGATCCACTGCTCCAAACACCTTTGCCCCCCTAATACTCAAACCCACAGCCTCCTGACTGCTGAAAGCATTAGGGATCTCACTACTCTACCCCTCACCCCAGCCTTCTGGCTCCTGTGATTGGGGCAGGGAGGGTGGCTGCGTCTCTGCTCCTGTATTCCTTCTGAAGCATCCATTTTTGAATCTTTCTACCCAGTGAATAGCTCCAGTGCCTGCTTCTGTTGCTCCTAACTTTCAAAAGCAGTAAATTGAAACTGATCTGATTCTAATGAATCTCACTGCTTCCTTTGGAGTTCCCAATAGATGCAATAAAAATTGACATGACTAGTCACTTTTCATTCCACAGCCAATTAGGAAAACTGAGCTGTAGCAGAAGTACTGAAGACATCTGTCAGCAGACTTAGTAAGATAGTACTGCATCAGAGGGGTAGCGGTGTAGTCTGTATCAGCAAAAAAGAGGAAGAGTCCCTGTGGCACCTAATGCCTAGTCTACACTGGGGGGAGGGGGAATCGATCTAACATACGCAACTTCAGCTACGAGAATAGCATAGCTGAAGTTGACGTATCTTAGATCGACTTACCTCCCGTCCTGATGGTGCAGGATCGATGGCCGCGGCTCCCCCGTTGACTCTGCTTCCGCTTCTCGCCCTGGTGGAGTTCTGGAGTCAACGGGGAGCGCATTTGGGGATCGATTTATCGCGTTTTGATTTATCAAGCGCCAAAATAGTGTAATGTCTGTACTAAAAGCATGGAGCCCAATGTAAGATTCACAAATGTTTCAAATACTGTCATAAAAATATAGTTCTACTAAGAAAGTGACTTTGCATAAATGGCAACTTTATGTTTGATAGATCTGCACTCTATGTGCATTACAAGCCATATCCACTTGTGTGGGAAATTTTTACTACTTTTTAGTCCTGTTCACACTGCATAGCTAACCAAGGTATGAGGCAACAAGCTGGTATTCTGTTCTTCTTCACCCTCAGAATTCCAGCTACAGTGAACTCAATTAAACCTGTACAACCCCAGTTTTTTAACTGGGACTGCCTGGGTGTAGCCAAGGGAAAAAACTATGAAGATCAGACTAGTCCGCACAGGTGTAATTGAGAGCAGAATCTAGCCTGTGGAATCTTTTTTACTGATGATATCAGGAGTAAATTAAGGCAAGATCCATTATTATTTGTATTACAGCAGCACTCAAAGGCCCCACAACATGAGCACAAAACCCAGAATGACACCCTTGACCCAAAGAACTTATTAAATTTAGGATAAAATGCAACTAGGGAAAGAGAGGACAGGAGTAACAACAGTACGAACACACATTTACTTAGATGCTATATGCACAACCTGATGATTCTGAATCATTTAAATTTTTAAAATATGAATAAATATCAGCAATTCCCACTGGAACTCTACTTAGTCATTATTTATTTGGAGATTTTCTGCAGGCATCAGGAAGAAGTGGGTCTTGAAGATGCCACTAAAAGGATGAGAGGGTACTAGGTTTACAAGTTATTTTGGAGAGGGTATTCCTTGGACCAGTGATGGAGTGAAGGTAGATTAAAGAAGCTGCAGACATTGAATTGGGACACAATCCATGGACACACAGAAGACCTGATCCTGCACTCTGATCCACTCAGGTGAAATGATGTGTCTATGCAGAGCTCCATAGACTTCAGTAGGACTGCACTAGTGTAAGAGTCTGCCTGTGTGAATCAAAGCCAGAATGTGCATCTTCAAGTATGCAGTACAGAAATGGCATTGTCAGAAAGTGGGGCTGCAGGAGGGTAAGAAACCAGGACTGCAACAAGCACTTTTGCAGAAGGAAGACTTTTGATCTGTGAAGGGAACTTTTGTCTGGATTGTATCCAGGTCCATTCTGTTTTAATCCACCACTGGAAGGGATGTGTGAGCCAGAAAGAATAGAGCTCAGCTCTCAGCTCCCATGGTGTGGCAGATATAAACTGAAAAAAAAATGAGCTCTGGAAATCAATGAGACATAACATACAAGAAAGTCCCATTATGCCATTTTTACATAGTCACTTTTCAGAGTAGAGCCATACATTAAGAGAAAAAAAAGATAAGGTAAGAATGGCAAATAAAGTGCTGCCAGTGAAAACATGCTAAGACTCCAGTAGTGTTGTTTGCAGGATTTTTATAAGTTCCTGTTCTAGCAAGAATGAATGTATTTAAATTAAATCAGTTAATTAATACTTTGAAACAATCCAGCTATTGTTGCCATGCAGGACAAATTATTTATATTGCCTTACACTAAATATAACACTAACATAAAATTATAGCTAAATAGAACAGAAAATAAAGGTAAACAGAGATACTGACAGATGCTTTATAGATTTGGCTGGAAAATTTCTACAGATTTCTATTGTCCTTACCTCTGTGAAATGCATTAGCTGGCTCAGTCTAGTTCATAACGGACAAGGGTCCACACCACATTGTTTGCAACTTTGCCAATCTTATATTCTTTAATGCACTTAAAAATACTTGTTCCAAAAGAAAGAGATATAATCTGATGATTCACAAACTAAAAGTGATTTAAATGTATTTTATTTTTTATCTAAAAAAGTAAGCCATTCCTGAAGGTGGAAAGTTCATAACATTCCTCCTACTTGGGTGATGACATGTCTCCATAAAAGCATAAAATTTCTGTGAGAGTTTATAGTACGTACTATTAACAAACTAAGTAGCACTAGGTGAAGTGAAGCATAATTATGTAACCATTTGGTGCCTAAGTATCACTGCAATAAGTACCTCAGAAACATATGTAATAAATAATGATAAGTATTCATAGTGTATATCTTTGAGCTACAGGTAAAAAATATTACTTTTGATACATTCCTATCAAGTGGAGATCTTCAAGGTACTGCTTATTAGATCAATTTTATCATTCTCTGTGCCTGCGGATTCTTAAACTTTTCCATACTGTAAGAGTACCTTGTGGTCCACCTCCTTCCCATTCACCACCACATAACATAACTGTAGCAGCTACAGAAATTGCTTATATGGAAAAGTATTATTAGGAAAGTACTTGATATATTTCTAATTGCCTTTTAATGGTGACATAGTGGGCGGAAACAAGGAGGATAGTCATCACCATGTGACTAGTAAGAGCTCAACAGACTACCAGCAATCCATAGGCCACAATTTGAGAACATGTTTCAGAGTGGTAGTCGCATTAGTCTGTACAGTAACTCCTCACTTAAAATTATAGTTATGTTCCTGAAAAATGCGACTTTAAGCGAAATCATGTTAAGTAAATCCAATTTCCCCATAAGAATTAACGTAAATGAGGGGGTTAGGATCCAGGGAATTTTTTTTTTCTTTTTAACCAAACACACACACAAACTATAAGTTTTAAACCAGGGGGCGGCAGCTTCTGGCACACAGCTCGCCAGGGTAAGCACCCTGGCGGGCCAGTCCAGTTTGTTTACCTGCCGCATCAGCAGGTTCGGCTGATTGCGGCTCCCACTGGCCGCGGTTCGCCATCCGAGGCCAATGGGGGTGGCAGGAAGCTGCGGCCGGCACATTTCTCAGCCCATGGCACTTCCCGCCGCCCCCATTGGCCTGGGACGGTGAACTAAGGCCAGTGGGAGCCGTGATTGGCCGAACCTGCCGATGCGGCAGGTAAACAAACTGGTCCTGCCCCCCAGGGTGCTTACCATGGCGAGCCGCGTGCCAGAGGTTGCCGACCCCTGGTTTAAACAAACAATTTAATACTGGTACACAGTGATGATGATTGTGAAGCTTGGTTGAGGTGGAGGAGCAAGAGGGTGGGCTACTTCCCTTACTGCTAAATGATGAACTAGTAATTGGCTGAGCCCTCAAGGGTTAACTCTCTCACTTTACAAGGCAGCAGGAATGGAGGGAGATATGCGCATTCCCCTTTAAGTACACTGCCCTGTTAATTAGATCAGCTTGCTGAGACCACAGCTGCTGCAAGCTCTCTCCATCCTGAGCCCTGGTGTGTAATCCCCCTGCTCTAAGGAAGATGGGGTATGTGGGGTGAAGGAGCAGGGGGAGGGGGACACCTTGACATTACACCCCTCCCGCACAGCAAGCAGGAGTCTCGGGGAACAGCTCCAAGGCAGAGGGAAGGAACAGCACATGGCAGTGGGGGGAGGGACTCAGCTGAACTGCAGACAGATGCTGCACAGGGAACTTAGGGGAAGCGATATGGGGGCTGCCGGTCCACTCTGGTTCCAAGCCCCCACCAGCTAGCTGCAACAGGCTGCTCTTCCTGCAAGCAGCAGACAAAGCAGGCAGCTGCCAAACGACTTTAGAAGGGAGCATTGCACAACTTTAAACAAGCATGTTCCCTAATTGATCAGCAATATAACAATGGAACAATGTTAACTGGGATGACTTTAAGTGAGGAGTTACTGTATCAGCAAAAACAAGGAGGATTCCTTTTGGCATCTTAGAGACTAACAGATTTATTTGGGCATAAGCTTTCGAGGGCTAGAACCCACTTCATCAGATGCATTGAGTGGAAAATACAAGAGCAGGTATAAATACATGAAAAGACAGGAATTGCCTTACCAAGTGTGAGGTCAGTCTAATGAGACAATTCAATTAACAGTAGGATACCCAGGGAGGAAAAATAACTTTTGTAGTGGTAATGAGAGTGGCCCATTTCAAACAGTTGACAAGAAGGTGTGAGTAACAGTAAGGAAAAATTAGATTTAGGTTTTGTAATGACCCAATCACTCCCAGTCTTTATTCAGGCCTAATGTGATGGTGTCCAGTTTGCAAATTAATTACAGTTCTGCAGTCTCTGGTTGAAATCTGTTTTTGAAGTTTGGAATTAATTTGCAAACTGCACACCACCACATTAGGCCTGAATAAAGACAGGGAGTGGCTGGGTCATTACAAAACGTAAATCTAATTTCCCCCATGCTAATTTCCACCCTTCTTGTCAACTGTTTGAAATGGGTCACTCTCATTACCACTACATAAGTTATTTGTCATCCCTTGCTATCCTACTGTTAATCGAATTGTCTCGTTAGACTGACCTCACACTTGGTAAGGCAACTCCCCTCTTTTCATATATTTATATTTGCTCCTGTATTTTCCACTCTTATGCTCTTATGTATCTGATGAAGTGGGCTGTAGCCCACGAAAGCTTATGCCCAAATACATTTGTTAGTCTCTAAGGTGCCACAAGGACTCCTTGTCACTTTGAGAATGGTTGCCTTAAGCCAAACTGAGAATATATAAATGTTAACCTTTTTTTTAAAAAAAAAATTCTTTACTAAATCATAGGCTAGAACAGTTACTCAAATTTAAGAGACTAGAGGGCTTGATATTGGAGAGGTTAGACAAATACGATGTTTGTATTGTTCATATATTTTGCTCTTACTTACTCACAAATTATAAACATCCATGGTGAGAGAGCTCTGCCTTGTCCAGTTTTAATCTAATATATTTTGCTGTTGTACGCATCAATATCTTTGTCATGTGTCCAAACCTTTTAGACTCACATCCCTATTGTTAGGAATAAAAAAAAAAAAAATTAAAATGATTCACAACACGAGACTACAGAAAACTGTGTAATGCTCAATGACCAATATAAAATGTGCACTGTATATGTACTTAGTTCCAAATGCAAGAAACATTAACCACCCACTTCCTGTATTGTTCACTAAAACTTTTACAGCTACTTCAGGACTGCTCCAATCCTGCCAAAAGAGTTCACACCATGCCAAAAAGGGAATCAGAAATGTTAAATAATTGTACTTTTCACATGATGATATTTAGAGTCTGAAATGCAGCAAGGCTTTATGGGGCTCTTTCTGAAAATAACTGAAAGTCACAAGTCAATATGCTACAGTAGGTCATGCAGAAAATACCGAGGCCCAACCCCTGCTCTCCTAGTTTTCCCTGGTTGCATTTGTGTAAGTGAGGGCAAGAAATAGCTCCAGGAGTCATAGTAGCAGCCGTGTTAGTCTGTATCTGCAAAAAGAACAGGAGTACTCGTGGCACCATAGAGACTAACAAATTTATTTGAGGATAAGCTTCCATGGGCTACAGTCTACTTCATCAGATGCATAGAATCGAACATATAGTAAGAAATACATATACACACAAAGAACGTGAAAAATGACGCGTGGGTCTTTACACAAATTGAATCTACTTCCCCATGTTAAGTATCCTCACACCTTCTTGTCAACTGTCTGAAATGGGCCGTCTTGATGATCACTACAAAAGTTTTTTTTCTCCTGCTGATAATACCTCTTCTTAATTAATTAGCGTCTTACAGTTGGTATGGTTACTTCTACCTTTTCACATTCTCTGTGTGTGTATGTATTTCTTACTATATGTTCCATTCTATGCATCTGATGGAGTGGGCTGTAGCCCATGGAAACTTATGCTCAACTAATTTTGTTAGGCTCTAAGGCCACAAATACTCTAGTTCCAGGAGTGTTTCTGTATCCCAAGAAACATACAAACAGGTTAATGGAGCCAATCCCTTACTCATAGTGAACTCTAAATCAAAGTGTGTGAGGTTTGTATGGATTCTCTTTTTTATTAAAAGGGTATAAATGAAAAGGTTAAAAATGGTTTCTTTTAAAAAAATCATTGTCAAAAATATGTAGACTAAATTCTTTACTCGCTTTCACCCCAGGTGATCCCACTGAAATCAACTGAACCCCAATGCTGCAAAGACTTATTCATGTACTTAACTCTACAAGCAGCAAGGGGTTAATCCCACTGACAAAAATATGACCATTCACGCTCCATCAAGTTAAGCATTTGATGAAATCTTTGCGAGATTGGGGGCTTGGACTGTATTGGATATAATTCAGTACAGAATTTGGCCCCTGGTGTATTATTATATGTCCATGGTGCTGCTTAAAATTGAGCCAAAAGTATAACATTCCGAAAAGATCCATTGCCACCAATGAAATATACTGTACCAAGCCACTAGTAAGAGTCACAGTGAAAACATTTTAGGAATCATATACACTTTAAAAAACATCTGTTATTAGATACAAAATACCATGTTTCACGATTACTTTTATTTAAGAACATCTACAAATCCGCAAGGATTGATCAAAATCCAGTAGCTCTAAAATTCAACAGCCTGATTTATGAAAGCAACCAGAAAAGTAAGTTCAATTGAAAATATCTAGGGCTGGGTGGAGTGCGACGAAACCTTTCACATAAAAACGCGAATCAAAGCCAAGTCTCCTATGGTGAAGCAAGAGCTTCTTAAACAGCTCTCTGTAGCTCGGCTCCCTCCGAAAGATATTGCTGAAAATAATTAATGAAATGATCCAAGAAAGGAAAACTGGAGCCCGCTGAGTGACTTCACCACCACTCGTCCTGCTGGCTCCAGGCCTCGAGCCACACAGCTGCTGGCCAAGCTCAACGCTGCAGCACATCGGTGCTTTCAGCAGATAATCAGAGAGACAGAGACCAAAAGAGCGAGAGAGGAATACACCAGGCAGAGACAACCGGCGAGCAAGTCACTGGCCATGGCTACCAGAGCCGCGGGGGGGGGGGGCTGTTTCACCCCCTGCGCTCTACAAATCAATCTCCACTGGAGCTAACAAAAGACTCCAGAGGGAGAGGGCAGCCCAGTGATCGCGGCTTCCAACCCGACAGGCTAGAGACAAAGGGCTGTGGCAGCTGCTGCACGGTGTCCCCCGCCCCAGGTGCCCCGACCGAGCCCCCCCCACCCCCACCCCTCTTACTGCTCCCTCCAGGCCTCTCCCTACATTCAGGGCGAGAAGCTACCGGCCTCCCTCCCTCTCGGCTACGTGAAGCCTCCCCCCCCCCGCCCGGGGGGTACTCACAGGATGGTGGTTTGGGGCGACACGGCGGGGACGCTTTCCAGCATCAGATGCATGCATCGCATCGTGGTGCGGAAGCACAAGCAGCGGCTGGGGCACCACACGCTGCCCCGCGGCGGCGGCTGGGGCTGCGGGGAGGCGGCGAGGAAAAGCGCCCCGCTCCAGAGCAGGAGCACGAAGCCGAGCCCGGCCGCCGATGTGCAGCGGGCCATGGTGCGAGGGGCAGGACGAGGAGGGCGGAGGGGGGTAGCAGGTCTCCACCGTGCCTGCTCCGCTCCCAGCTGCGGCTGCTCTCGCTCCTGGACCTGGAGCCAGCGGGCGGAGGCGACTCCCTGCCCGGCGCAGGCTGGAGAGGGGAGGGGAGGGGAGGGACGGACGGCAGTGGGACCGCCCCAGCCGGCGCGCTCGGAGACCTGGGCAGGCAGCCCCGCCACTGGCTCCCCGGCCCCAGCCCCGCGTTCCACAGCGAGGCACCGCCCGGAGAGGGGGAAGCGGCTTTCTCCGCCAGGGGGCGCATGGAGGGGGCAGCTCGGGGAAGCGCATGGCCGAATCCCCTCACCCCCACTACGGGCACAGAGCGCACGGGTCTGACCCCCCCCACCCTCACCAAGGGCACAGAGCGGTAGGCCCCATACAAGGGTCCCCCCCACATTCCCTCCTGGGGCACGGAGCGGCAGGCCCCCTGCACAGGTCCGCCCCCATTCCCTTCTGGAGCACAGAGTAACAAGCCCCCTGCACGGGTCTGACTCACCCCCCACCAAAGGCACAGAGCGGCAGGCCCCCTACAAGGGTCTGCCCCCATCGCCTCCTTGGCACAGAGCAGCAGGCCCCCTGCAGAGGTCTGCCCCCATCGCCTCCTGGGGCACAGAGCTGAGCAACAAGCCCCCTGCACGGGTCTGAACCCTCCACCCTCTGCTGAGACATAGAGTGATAGTCCCCCTGCACAGGTCTGACCCCCCACCCCCACATCTGCTTGTGGGGCACAGAACGACAGGCCCCGTGTATGGGTGTGAATCCCCCCCCATCCCTTCCTGGGGCACAGAGCAATAGGCCCCCTGCTTGGGTCCGAACTCCCCCTCTCCCCCAGGGGCACAGAGCAACAAGTCCCCTGCACGGGTCCAGACCACCCCTTCCATCCCCTCCCGGAGCACAGAGCAACAGGTTATCCCACTGAGGGAACCACACACACATCTGAACACTACTTCACCCAGGGCACAGATAGCAACAGGCCCCAAATTACCCCATTGAGGGGACTGCACACATAGCCAAACCCTCCTCCCTTCCCTAAATGGGCAGAAAGAGACCCTAACAGGGCCCACAGATTACACCAAGGGAAACACCCATGGCCAAGCCTCCTCCCTTCTCTAGAGAGACAGAGGAAACCCTCATCCCAAAGAGCGTGCACTAAATAAAAAAGACAGGAGAACTGGATAGGTTCTAAATAAACAAGACAGGTGTGAGGAGAACTGGACATAGAGATGAAGTGGCCTAGTGGGATTGTCAAAAGTGCCTAGGAGCCCAGCTTCCATTGATTTGTTCTTTTACAAATCCCAGTAGGCACCTATCGGCATCTTTAGATGCTTAAATACCTTTAGCAATCTGGCCCAAAATGTCTTACTGAAGGTCACACAGCTGATCAGTGGCAGAGCCAGAAATGAAATTGAGCCCTGTGCTCTATCTGCTTGATTATGCTGCCTATATCAAGGAGTGGTGCCAAGAGGGATATCTGAGTCCCATCCAAGGGGAACCAATTTCACAACTAGGCCAGCCTGCTCCCCACAATTTCCTTGAGCAGCAGGAGCCTGGTCTGCACTGGTGGGAATGGGGCTGCACAGCTTTCTAACAGGGTCTAATGGTTACTACTCCTACCTATTCTGGATGCTGTCAGCAGACATCATAGCACTGGTTACACTCAAGTCATAACCATGTGTGCTAAATATATACTTTTTTCAATGGGTCTGGGAATCAGGGCATTGGGCACTTGCCTGTTGTGTCCATTCCTATAAAGTGGATGCACAGCTGGTTGAAGAAAACTGTACTCAAAGAGTAGTTGTCAGTGATTTGCTGTCAAACTGGGCGGACATATCTTGAAGGGTCCTGCAGAGGTCTGTTCTGGTGCTATTCAATGTTTTCATTAGTGACTCAGATAATGAAATAGAGAATGTGCTCATAAAACTTGCAGATGAGACCAAGATGGGAGGGGTTGCAAGTACTTTGGAAGATAGGATTAGAATTCAAAATAGCCTTGATAAATTGGAGAATTGGTCTGAAATCAACAAGATGAAATTCAATAAAAAACAAATGGAAAGTACGACAATTAGGAAGGAAAAATTAAATGTACAATTACGAAATGGAAAATAACTGGCTAGGCAGTAGTCCTGCAGAAGAGGATCTGGTGGTTGTAGTGGATCACAAACTGAATCTGAGTCAACAATGTAAGGCAGCCGGAATAAAAAAGGATTAGTATAATTGTATTAACAGGAGCATTGTATTTAACACATGTGAGGTAAAGCTTTAGTAACGTTTTTGATACTGTCTTGCATGACCTCATAAACAAACTTGGGAAATGCAACCAAGATGGAGCTACTATAAGGAGGGTGCATAACTGGTTGGAAAACCTTTCCCAGAGAGTAGTTATCAGTGGTTCATAGTCATGCTGGAAGGGCANCCTGCAGGGATCAGTTCTGGGCCTGGTACTGTTCAATATCTTCACAAATGATTTAGATAATGGCATAGAAAGAACACTTATAAAGTTTGTGGACGATACCAAGCTGCGAAGGGATGCAAGTGCTTTGGAGGATAGGATTAAAATTCAAAATGATCTGGACAAACTGGAGAAATGGTCTGAAGTAAATAGGATGAAATTCAATAAGGACAAATGCAAAGTGCTCCACTTAGGAAGGAACAATCAGTTGCACACATACAAAATGGGAAATGACTGCCTAAGAAGGACTATTGCTAAAAGGGATCTGGGGATCATAGTGCACCAAAAGCTAAATATGACTCAACAGTGTAACACGGTTGCAAAAAAAGCAAACACCTTTCTGGGATGTATTAGCAGGAGTGTTGTAAGCAAGACATGAGAATTAATTCTTCCACTCTACGCCACACTGTTTAGGCCTCAGCCGGAGTATTGTGTCCAGTTCTGGGCACCACATTTCAGGAAAGATGTGGACAATTTGGAGAAAGTCCAGAGAGGACCAACAAAAATGATCTAGAAAACATGACCTATGAGATTGAGGGACGAATTAAAAGGTCTAACAGGCCGGACTTGGTCTGCAGGCTGTAGTTTGCCTTCCCCGGTCTAGATAATACTTAATCCTGCCATGAATGCAGGGGATTGGACTAGATGATCTCTCGGGGTCTTTTGCAGTCCTGTGAGTCTATAATTATCCTGTTCTACTTGGAATTGATGAGGCCTCACCTAGAGTACTGTGTCCAGTTCTGAGCACCATTCTTTAAGAAAGATGTGGGCAAATTGGCCGGAGTCCAGAGGAGAGCAACAAAAATTATAAAAGGTTTAGAAAACCTGACCTGACATTCTGATTTCCAAAGTTCTTGCCTGATCTATGAGGAAAGGTATTCCAAATGCCAATAGGAAAGTCCCTAGCAGACTTCACTGAGTCTTTGGCACTGTTCTAGTTTGAGAGTAAGAACTATACTATAGAAGACCTTTTGGTTTTGGTATTTTAAATGTTATTATTTTCTTCTCTTTTGTTGTGGGTGGCAATGGTAGTAGTTAATTGGGCCAAAGAGGGTATTACTGTTGTGACTCTTAGAGATTTTTCAAAGAGGAACGGTCTGCAGTGTTTCCTGAAGATGGCCAGACTCTAAATCTCCTCAGGAAGTTTGTTCCGTAGCCAAGTTTTCTTGACCAAGAATGTTTTAATCCTGGTTCCCACACACTTTGTCCTGGGCTTTGTGTTCTGCATTGTCTGACAGTGCAGTGGTTCATAGATCAAATTTGGTCTGTAATGTAGTTGGGGCTTGATCCATTAATTACTTTGAAAATTAGGTCCAGAGGTTGACTGTGCAGCTAGTGGAAGGACTTGAGCCTGGTGGGGATAATATTATGAAGAATTACTGGTCTTTTGCTCCACCAACCCCCCACTGTGAAGAAGCCAACAAGAATCTTGTAGAACAGTGCTTCTCAAAGTCGGGCCGCTGCTTGTTCAGGGAAAGCCCCTGGCAGTCCGGGCCAGTTTGTTTACCTGCTGCGTCCGCAGGTTCATCCGATCGCAGCTCCCACTGGCTGCAGTTCACTGTCCCAGGCCAATGGGGGCTGTGAGAAGGGCAGCCAGTACATCCCTTAGCCCGCGCCACTTCACGCAGCCCCCACTGGCCTGGGATGGCAAACTGCAGCCAGTGGGAGCCACGATCAGCCGAACCTGCAGACGCAGCAGGTAAACAAACCGGCCCAGACCACTAGGGGCTTTCCCTAAACAAGTGGTGGCCCAACTTTGAGAAGCACTGTTGTAGAAGCCTGCATCTGTAGGAATTGAAGGGGAGGAGTTTCTGCAAAGTTACTGGGGGTGAGCCAACAATCTCCCTCACCCTAGATCATCTGAGTCCCCTTCACTCACCAAATCAGAGGAAACAATCTGGCTCTTTATTTAAGATGCCCTTGTTTCCTAGCAGCTCTGTGTTCTTGGGGAACCAGGGCACAGTACCCAGCCTGTCTGACTCATGAAAGACCTTCCCCCACCCCAGCCTCTGCTTGAACCAAAACAGATCAGAAGAAAGACTTTTAAAAAGCAATGAAAAGGCAATGGGAGACACATCTAAACCCCTGGGATAAGAATGACAGAATTAAGGAAACTCCCCTAGCCTCATTTGCATCAAAGTTGGAACAAGGAAGCATCTCTATTAGCATATAGAATGGAGAACAGAGATTCCAAGCAAGAACTATATAAAAAAATAATGGAACTCTGAGACCAGAAAAGCAGGGAAGCACTGCATGATGGGGGAGTCTCTGCTCCAGATGTTAATGAACCCACGCCTGCACACACCCAGCTCAGTAGTTATCAGACAAATTCTAGTAATAATTTCTTTATTGGTATGCAAAATAGTAAAGCTCCCTAAGTTGCACTGCAAACTCCCTCTAAGGAACACCGCTCAAAGCCAGGAATGATCATCTCCTATGTCTAGCCTGAACAAAACAACTTAGAAGCAGCAAAGAGTCCTGTGGCACCTTATAAACTAACAGACGTATTGGAGCATGTCACATGCATCCGACGAAGTGGGTATTCACCCATGAAAGCTCATGCTCCAATACGTCTGTTAGTCTATAAGGTACCACAGGACTCTTTGCTGCTTTTACAGATCCAGACTAACTCAGCTACCCCTCTGATACAAAACAATTTAGGTATTCTTCCTTGATTACACATAAACAAATCTAGTGTTCTCCCTTGAACCATTGTTGTTTCTCTACAAAAAAACCCTACCTATGCTCAAGTAAATGTTCTAACGCCTGGATCCAAAATCTGCATCAGTTCCATTGGGACTTCATCTTCTCCTGGCTGATCGTGCTGACAGCTCTGCCTGACTCCAGCACTCTGGATCCTCAGCTACCACTACCACCACCTGGGACCCATGATCGATTCAAGCTTCATGGAGTGGTGAGAACCCAGCTCTCTCTCTCTCTCTAGGAGTAGCCTTTTGACCCTGACTTGTGTTATCAGTTATGGTTTTGTAAACCTGACTTTTATAATCAAATTTAAGTTAGATTTAATATAACAACTATTTTGTTTGTTTGGCTCCCCTGTGGTTATTACCTGGCAATAAATAACTTTCATGACTAAGTTGGTTGCCTCTCCCCGCCATCCCCCACCCCCTGGGTGTTTTTTGGTTTCCTCATTCACTCTGCAGCAGTGCTTCTCATACCTAAGCTAAAAGATCCCTGCAGCGCCCAAAAATCCTATGGGGTTTGCTAATCAAATGGGTTACTACCGGAACAATTGTAATGTGAAAGTGGGGATGGAGACATGCTGAGTCCAGGGGCATATGAGGGTGGCAAACTGAAAGTACTGCTCGACCCAGCCTACTGAGTCCAGGGACATATAAGGGGTCAGCTTTGGAGTGCTGATTGACCCAGTCCTCTCAGACATGCTCTGTTAAAGTGTGTGTGTCTGTTCATCTGGAAGAACCCAGCCCTGGGGAACCTAGGTCCCACAGGATAGCTCCATTGAGAGAGAACTTGCGGCAGGGAGAAGTACCGCTCCATATGAGAACACAAGTGACACAAGCAGTACCTTGATAGAAATACAGAACCCACCCCCAGAAGAGTAACCCTAATAAATGAGCATACCCCAAAATAACAGGCAAAACTGGTAACATCCTTCCCAAATTTCCTTATGCCTAATCTTATAAATAATAATTGGTGTTATGTGTTATTATTGAAACTGAAATTTAAAAAGCTAATTTGCTTTTAACCAACAATACAACGTGTCTATTTGTTGCATTTCTCTCACCTTGGACAACAAAAATAGACTTCTATTTCACCTGTGTTTATAGTTAGCACCAAGTGAGTTTCATTTTGCAATGTTTTTCTGTAATAAGATGTTAAGATGATTGGCTTACAAAAATACAGTGATTTTTTTTTAAATGGTTTCTTTTGGAACGTAAACAACAAACAAAATCTATGGAAATATTTTATAATTGTCTTAAATTTTGTAAAAGCTCTTGTAAAAGTTTTTAATAAAAATTCATATTTGGGGTTTGACTTGACCTGATAGTATTCCAGTATGGAAATGGAATTTAATATACATACACATTTTCTCTCTTCTTAAAAATATATATATATACAATAAAGGATTAAGATAAATTGGATGTACAGCCATTATTCTGCCTGAGTGAATTTGAATTCTAAGTATCAGAGCGGTAGCCGTGTTAGTCTGGATCTGTAAAAGCAGCAAAGAGTCCTGTGGCACCTTATAGACTAACAGACGTATTGGAGCATGACATGCATCCAACGAAGTAGGTATTCACCCGTGAAAGCTCATGCTCCAATATGTTTGTTAATCTATAAGATGCCACTGGACTCTTTGCTGCTTTTGAATTCTAAGTAGGTTAAATTTTTTTGAATATTGCATGTATTCCATAAAACAATATAACTATTTTACAGATGGAGAAACTGTGGAACAGGTAAGTGACTTATCCAATGTCAAACAGTGAGCCAGTATCAGAGCCAGCAATACAATTCAAGGTATTTGACTCCCAGTTCTGTTTCCTATCCACTGGAACTTGCATTCTCCTTTTAAAGAAAGTCACAACAAATGATGAAAAACAGTTTTGAGAAGTTAAATATGGCTAAAATGCTGATAGAAATAGGTGGATTGTTGGCAAATATGATTAAGTGAATTAGCCTTTGTTCATTTCCAAATAGATCATTGTCTACAACTGGATTTAACAATGCAGGAAAGAGTCCAAAAATGAAATGATTATGAAGAATGAACTACCTCCTCACCTGGTTGGGCCACATGGGGAAGTTTCTACTGCCTTTGACTATTCTTTGGGTATGGCTACACTTGCAGCTGTACAGTGCTGGGAGTTAAACCTGTCTTCGTGCAGCTGAGTAGGGAATGCACTGCAGTCTGTCCACACTGACAGCTACCAGCGCACTGTCGTGGCCACATTTGCAGCATCTGCAGCGGCACTGGGAGCAGTGCACTATGGGCAGCTATCCCAGCATTCAAGTGGCTGCAATGTACTTTTCAAAAGGGGGGAGGTGGAGTGTGACAGGGAGCGTGGGGGAGAGAGAGAGTGGATTTTTGGAGCCGACACTGTGCCAGTGCCCTGCCTTGCAAATTCCGACCCCCCGCACCCCTCTCTCACTCACTGAAAGCAAACAGCAGCTGTTTTTTTCCTCACAGACCAGATAACCAGCCTCACCGAAACGGACACCCCTCCCCTTCCTCCCGGCCGATGCACTGCTTCTCTCCTCAAGGCCCCTCTCTCCCCCTCTCTTCAAGCAAACACTAGCTGTGGGCATTCCAAAGGGAGCCCTCTGCCTCTGCTCATTCACAGCAAACTGTAGCTGTGTTTGTTTTTTTGATAAGCAGCTCCAGAGCCCAGAGTTCACAACAAAACAAAACAGAGGCATCACAACAAAACAAAGAGTGGGACCTTCACTTAAAAGGATTATGGGAAGCTTCCGGAGGTCAGTCACAGCGTACTAAGATTATTCCCTGTTTACACTGGTGACCCAGCGCTGCAGTAGCAGCGCTGTACTCTTTATTCCTTTCATGGAGGTGGAGTACAAGCAGCGCTGTAGCCACGGAGATACAGCGCTGTATGTGCCACCAACAGCTCTGTAACTCTCAAGTGTAGCCAAGGCCTATGTCTGTACAGCAGATAGAGGACTTTAGTCTTCAGAGCAGCCAATCTTGCACCTTTCAGGAGCACTAAATGCATTTGAGAAAACATCTAAAATGGTAGAGTACTGGAAATAGTCAGTTCGTAATCTCAAATTAGTAAAATAGTTTTGATTACGATAAACAACAGACGTAGAAACATAAAATTAGGTGACCTCTGTAACTGTATCGAATTTAACAACTTCATAGCCAAATTCACTCTGTGAAACTGCTTTGTGGCTCATTTACCTGATTAAAAAGTTAAAGACACACTGAACTGTGCAGTGGAAAATGGAATAATAATGAACACACCTGTTTCTCTGTGAACACAGACCGTACTTTCAAAGATCATTTTAAAAATGTGGATTCACCATATTAGACAAAGTTGTGGCCCTTGTGTTATATCACATGTTGTATTAAAGAGCACTCAGTGCCATGGAAAGTTAAATGGGTAATTCCTTACCTGTAATTCTACTTCTCTGAAGATATTTGATTAGATCCCTGCTCTGGAGACTCAGGGTACGTCTACACTGCACGATTATTTCGAATTAGCTTAAACCGATATTACAAAACAGATCTAATAAAATCGGTTTAGCGCGTCCACAGTGGGATCCCGAAATCGATTGTTTGCGTCCATGGTCCAAAGCT
>NC_133771.1:38167653-38187628 GCF_003597395.2 Chelonoidis abingdonii | reverse complement strand
TTTAACTCGATATTAATGACGACGTCGTGTGAACGGATACAGCGTTAAATCGGTATATCGGCCATTAAACCGATTTAAAGTCGCAGTGTAGACCTGGCCTCAGTCTCAGTTTCCTAATGTGAGACTGGACAGAATTTCCCTACCTTTCAAAGACTTTTGGGCTTAGGAGGCATAGGGAGTTCAATTTCATGCTGAGATCAACTGCCAGTGCCCTCTAAAACATTCTATTTCAGTCCCATAATGAGTGGGAAGCAGAGATTCTGAGCATAATAGAGGCCCAAGGAATAATTTACATGATTAGATGAGACCAAACAGTGTTGCCGACTCTGACAATTTTTCCAACTCTTTCAGTAATTATACCGTATTATTTACTAGTAACTGAAAGCTCATGCTATTGCATGGGTGTAATTAAAGTCATGTGTGTAAAAAAGCCAAAAATGGCTAAGAACTTCAATATTGGACAGTAACAGACTGCAAATCCTAGTGGTGATTGAAGCTGGTGATAATCTAAACAAACAAAGCTCTTTCTATTATTTCCCACAAGGGATCAGAATGATGTAGGGGAATTGTGCTGGGAGATGTGTGTGGGTGGCAAATGAGGGGTGTGCTGCCATAAACGGCTATGTATATTTCAGGCTATTGTGTATACTAGTTGCAGAGCCAGTGCAAGGATATTTTGTGCCCTAGGCAAAACTTCCACCTTGTGAAGCTCACCTGAGCTCAGGACCGCGTCCTGCCTCCCCCAACGGCTCCATCCCTCGGCCGCGCCTGGCTGGCTGGCTGCTTCTTGCTCTGCCACAGGCTCCCACTGACCATCCTGCATGGCACCCCTCGCTGCTGGGGTGGGTTTGTTATGAAGGCCTTGGTCCCCACCCTGCCCCGCTCAGCTTACTCCCTTTACACCAGCTACTCCTTTTTGGTGCCCCTAAATTTTGGCATCCTAGGTGGCCGCTTAGTTCACATAGTGGTTACACTGGCCCTGGCTAGTTGTGTGGGTGATTTTGAAGAGAACTGTGGCAGTTGGGCTAAGTAATCCACCATCTTGAGCAGTCTCCAATTATATTTTGGATGTAAATTAGTTATAGAGTAAGGATGGTGATTGCTTGTGTTACAGATTACTGGATTTCACAATGATTCAGTTTAATGATATTCTGAATAAAAAGAACTTTCAATCCTGCTTGCAGCTGTTCCATCACTTCATACTGACTTTACTGACATTCTGGGCTTTAGAGAGACACGCAGGATGACATTTTTGGAATTTTATTCTATAGATTTCTACTACGATAGCATCTAGGAGCCCTACTCATGGCCCTGGCCCCCACTGTGGTAGGCACTGTACAAACAGAACAAAAAGACAGTCCCTGCCTGTGACCATGGTGCCTGGATGGGCCACACTGAGAATGCCAGACCTAGGGCAGACTGCAAGAAATAGGGTAGACAATCCCCCAAACTGGTGGTTTATTCTATAATTAGATTCATCAAGCAAGTAACAAAGAGCTTCTGTAGTACCGCACTGGTTAACGAGAAGCCAAACACTGTCTCCTTTAGGCATTCCAGCCCTTGGCTCCCATCTAGACAACCAAGTCTAATATAGTGAGGGGTTACTGAAAACCCAAATCACCATATGTGCGGTTCACCAGTCCCAAAGGACTAGACACTTATCTCCAGGTCAATATGAATCTCCGGTCTTACCCAAATATCACACTGTCAGCCAACCCTTAAAAATTAAATCTAAGATCGTTAAACTTCTAACAAGATATAGGTAAACACAGATAAATACACTTAGCATCTACCCTTGATTTATTTTACTACAAATAAATGAGTTGATGATTACTAGTCTAGTACATCTCTTTGAAATTCATATATAAGTGAATTTTCTTGATACAAATGTCTCTTGTTAAGTTGTTGTGGGTCATATATAGGTTGACTGGTCACACTGCCCCAAGGACCTTACAACTTACAATCTAAATATTAATTAGGGCCCTATTTCAGAGAGCCAATTTAGCCAGTAAGGTACTATTTGACATGAGTAAGGGTGGCAGAATCAGGACCTGAAATAAAAATATCAGACTGTCATAGGTTGGCATCCCCTTGGGGTATCTCTCTCATTCTAGACATTTTTCCCTAACTGTAGGTGTCACTGTAGCACCAGTTTGGAGTATGGGTTTCAGTACTCCATCTATAAGTGTTGAGGAGGTGGCTCCTCTCTCCTGGGGAAAACAGCAATCCAGAATGACAAAGGCAAACAAAAGTCCACGAAAGTCTGGGCTCACCTCACTGTTCCTTGCAAGTCACAAGGAAAATAATCTCTGTGAAGGAGGGGCTCGGTTATTAACCCTTAGCTCATCTTAGGGGCCCAGGTTGAGCACCCTAGGCTCCAATAAAAAAAAACAACAAAGTAAAGATGGTCCCTTTACCTTTTCAGAGGGACCAGGAGGCAGATTCTTGGCAGCAGCTTTCCTGGTAAGGAACCCTGGATCCATGTGGGAAAGGGAACTGGAGCTCTGCCTCCCTCTAAGTCAACATCTCAGATCTGGCTACTGTGGCTGCATGCAGCCATCAGGGGCTTTTTGTGCAGGCATGACAGCCTCCTGGGCAGTGATGTAGAGGGAGAGTAAAGCATCGGGCCCTCTCCCTCCCTCTTTGTTGCTCCTGGAAGCGCCGCCCTGCTCTGGTGTCAAAAATCAGCTTTTTTATGAACAGAACTATGTACAGAAATGAGGTAAAAAAACAAAACTTTCTACTATTCTGTGTAGCTGCACCATGCTTCTGTTTCTGCCTCAGCAGGAAGTTTCCCAGGAAACAAAAGACTGCAGCTAGAGTGTACAGGAAATGTGGCGTCTCTACACTTCTTGGAGGACTTAGAATCATAGAATCATAGAATATCAGGGTTGGAAGGGACCTCAGGAGGTCATCTAGTCCAACCCCCTGCTCAAAGCAGGACCAATTCCCAACCAATTCCTAATAGTGTGTTTGGTTTTATTTTCAATTAGTGCTGTCAATTTGCAGGTAACTCAAGCGATTAACTAAAACAAATTTAAATTAATCACAGTTAATCGCTGTTTTAATCAATAGCACATCTTCCCTTTTTTAGCTCCCTTTTTGAAATTTCCTGACTTAACTAAAACACTATTAAATTAAACTATCAAACTATAACTAATACAATAACTGACTTAACTCTTCGGGTTGCTTCAACACAACCCTAACAAGTCTCAATCAGTCTGTTAGGGTGTTTCAGCTGTATTGCAAACCACTTTTAGTCAAATTATTTTCAGTAACTGACTGTTCAATATCATGGTCATTAACAAGGTCAGTTTTTGAATTGTATTCAGCTGGTATTTCTGCCCCCATTTTACTTGGGTTGGCCAAGTCGTCAGGTATCTTGAGAGGATACTTACAAATATGATTCCTTCTTAAGCTTCTGCCTTTGTCTGTGATCCCTGAGTATGAGTTAGGAGTCTCCTCTTTGAGTGTTGTGGCTTTGACCTGTCAGTGCCCATGTTGCCAAATTCTCACCAAGTCTTTGTTTTTTTAACTGTGGAAGAGGTCTCCCTCCTTTATTGTAATATTTTGTTTCATTGTACTTTCCCAGTCTTTTCCTCATTATTACAGACTCCTTAGTCATCCTTTGTTTTTGTCCCATATCTGGTAATGGAGTATTTAAACGTTTACTGTCAAAAAGATCTGCAGATGAGTTTCCATGTTGCACACGAGTAGCTCTAAAGTTGAGTAGTGCTAAAAATGGATCTGCTCTTGCATCCATTGCTTTTTTGAGCAAGTGCTTCACTATATGTAATCCGCATTCAGCTAATCATGATGTCTCATGATGAAAGTCTTTCATTTTAGCACAGCCCAGGAATTCCTTATTCCTGAAATGTGATTGTTTGTCAGTTATTACTGTTCTTGAGATTCCATAACATGCAAATACATATTTAATGTGCCTGACAACAGTTACTGCTGTGGTATCTTCAAGTGTGACTAATTGATGCTCAGACTGTCATGGTGGACCAAGGAAGTCGACTTGGTGAGCTCCCGCTCACCCCTTCCCTAATTTTCAGAAAAATTTGCGGCAGAGCCCTCCAATTAGATTTAAGCTACTCTAAATCAGAAATAATTTGTCTCAGTTCCAAAGTATATCCAATATATGAGAAATTCCCACTGAAAGTATTCAATAGTAAAATTAGATATTGAGGCATTAATGTATTAGCTAAAGTGGGGGAGCTTTTTCAATTAAATTATTTACGACAACCTAGAAAAGTGGGTGTTATTACAATTGACTTTGACAGGTAGAATTCATGTACTTAAAATGAATATCCTGCCCAGTATCTTTTATCCTTTTTTATAGGATTACCTATATACCTCTCAAAAATTTCTTCACGAAATTTTAAAAAGCTATTAAAAATCCTATGGTCAATGAGAAGCCAAGAATAAAAAGAGAATGGCTAGAATGTCCAATTGAGATGGGAGGCCTGGCACTACAAAACTTCAAGAGATCCATAGGGTGGCACAGATTAGATTGGCACTGGAATGTATCTCTGATACAGGGAATCCGTGATTGACACAAATAGAACAGAAACTGGCAAACCCAACCTCATGATATGATTGTGTGTTGGATTCTTATCCCAGAATTCTGGCAATGTGTTCCCTCTAATTTTTTCCATCCATGTGCAGAATAAATGTTATGTGCACCGAGATATGTGTGGACGTTCACCACCAGTAGAAACAAAAAAACCTAGATATAATACATATTTTAAAAAAGTTACCATAGGGATAGTTATTCCAGCCAGGACTGGTTAGGCATTTTAGAACTCATTACTCAAAGAATTACGTGTAAGTATAAAGAATTGTGAAATGCATAGACCAGTCAAAAAACAGTTTGAAAGAATAAAATTACAGAGAATATATGTGAATTGTAGGAAATACCAAGACGTAACAACAATAATACAAGTATGTGAAGGGCATGTCTAGACTACGCGCCGTATTGGCGCGTTAAAATTGATTGCTCGGGGATCGAAATATCGCGTCTGGTCTGGATGCGATATCTCGATCCCAGAGCGTGCTTAGATCGATTCCGGAACTCCAGCTAGATGACCGGACTTCCGGATTCGACACGGCGAGCCACGCGGATCGATCCCGCGCGGTGAAGACGGGTGAGTAAAGTGATTTTAGATATTCGATTTCAGCTACGCTATTCTCGTAGCTGAAATTGCGTATCTAATATCGATTTAATCTCGTAGTGTAGACCTGGCCTGACAGGAGGTGAATGTGAAAAAGACTGTGTGTGAGTGTGTGTGTGTGAGAGAGAAACAGACCGAGCAACTGTGCTTGTGTGTGTGTGTGTGTGTGTGTGTGTGTGAGCGAGAGAGAGAGACCCATAGTGTGTGTGTGACACAGAGACTGTGTGTGTGTGTTTGTGAAAGAGAGAGAGACTGTGTGTGTGCTGGCTGCTGGGGAAGTTTCTGAGAGACGCCATGTTGTGCTGTCTCTTTAAGGCACTCACAGAAAGCTATCCTGCTCTGTCCTGAGCCCTGTGGTCTCCACTCTGTGGAAATGGGGTACATGGGCAGAGGAAAGGGGCGGGGGAGAAGAGGGAGACAGAGAGACAGAAATTGTGTGAGCTGACTGCTGGGGAAGTCTCAGAAACTGTGTGCTGTCTCTTTAAGAAAGGCGTTCACTCACCCCTGTTCAGATCACAGCAGATCTGAGTCCTCCAATTTTGAGCCAGGCTATACCCTCTCCCCTGCTCTGCAGAGATAGGCTACAGGGGCAGGGGGCATCCTGACATCAGCACCCCCTCCACCCACTCTGCACAGCCAGCAGGAGGGTTCTGAGAGTAGGTGTAGGATGGAGCAATATTGTTGCAAAGTAGTGGGGGAAAGGGCACCTTAACACAAGCTGCCAAATGTGTGTGCTCTGTTAATCAGCTGGGCAGCACTTGAATCTATGCTGGGAGGCCGCCCAAGCGCGCAGCTTACAGGGAACACAGTCCGGCATCCCTGAAATATTGCCTGCAGTTACTAATTGGGCATATATGAGACACTTGACTTCCTCCCCCAAAAAAGAAAGAAAGAAAGAGCAGAAGTCAGTGATATACAATATTTTTAAAAATAGTGCTTTCAAACTGACTATGATGACTGGAAATATTTTTTTAAGGATGGACAACCCTTAAAACAAACAGATGTTACTGATATATATTTTTTTTCAAAAAAAAGAAAAGAATGCACAATATCAGGTTATACAGATTACTTACTTTATTAAAAACACTTTCCAAGGAACCAACAAAACTATCTGTATTAGGAAATTGTATGCAAGGTCTTGAAGTTTCAGCAATCGAGATTATGTCTAGAATGTAAATGCTTATGATAATGTTTTTAAAGGACAAACTGCATAAAGCTATTAAGTCATAGAGTGCAGACTGTAAATATGAAATAACAGAAAAAGACTAGAAGGAGACAATGAAGACAATTAATATTGGCTCTAACATTAACCAAGTTTCAGAGTAACAGCCGTGTTAGTCTGTATCCACCAAAAGAACAGGAGTACATGTCGCACCTTAGAGACTAACAAATTTATTTGAGCATAAGCTTTCATGGGCTACAACCCACTTCATCAGATGCATAGAATGGAACATATAGTAAGAAATGCATACACACACACAGAGAACGTGAAAAGGTAGAAGTAACCATACCAACGTAAGACACTAATTAATTCAGATGAAACTGTAGGACACTAATTAATTAAGATGAGGTGTTATCAGCAGGAGAAAAAAAATTCTGTAGTGATAATCAGAATGGCCCATTTCAGACAGTTGACAAAAAGGTGGAGGAGACAGAGCAGTCTTTGGCAGCCTACAGGCAGCCCTCCAATCTGAAGCAAATACTCACCAGCAACCACACAACAAAAACACTAAGCCAGGAACTTATCCTTGCAACAAAGCCCGATGCCAACTCTGTCCACATATCTATTTAAGTGACACCATCATAGGACCTATTCGCATCAGCCACATCATCAGGGGCTTGTTCATCTGCACATCTGAACTGTGATATATGCCATCATGTGCCAGCAATACCCCTCTGCCATGTACATTGGCCAAACTGGACAGTCTCTATGCAAAAGAATAAATGGACACAAACCTGACATCAGGAATCATAACATTCAAAAACCAGTAGGAGAACACTTCAGCCTCTCTGGTCATTTAGTAACAGACTTAAAAGTGGCAATTTTGCCACAGAAAAGCTTCAAAAACAGACACCAACAAGAAACTGCTGAACTTGAATTAATATGCAAACCAGATACCATTAATTTGGGCTTGAATAGAACCTGGGAGTGGCTGGGTCATGACACAAATTGAATCTATTTCTCATGTTAAGTATCCTCACACATTTTTGTCAACTGTTTGAAATGGACCATCCTGATTATCACTACAAAAGTTTTTTTCTCCTGCTGATAATATGCATCTGATGAAGTGGGCTGTAGCCCACGAAAGTTTATGCTCAAATAAATTTGTTAGTCTCTAAAGTGCCACAAGTACTCCTGTTCTAGCTCAGTTAGGGGAGGGCTAATTCAGTGGTTTGAGCATTGGCTTGCTAGACCCAGGGTTGTGAGTTCAATCCTTGAGGGGACCTCTTAGGGATCTGGGGCAAAAATTGGTCCGGCTGGTAAGGGCAGGGGATTGGACTCAATGACCTTTCAAGGTCCCTTCCAGTTCTAAGAGATTGGTATATCTCCAATTATTATATTAACCAAGTTGTTCATGTTCAGTACTTTTTAGTTTACAGAATGTTCGTTTCTCCAGCCCTATATAACAAAATACAGAATATTGACCTGGATATCTTCCTGAAATGCAAAACAACCAAGCTCTCTTTCAGGCACATGATGTGGGGCTGATGGATGGTTATAAAAAAAAATGTGGAAAACCACCCTGAAAGAAAATTTTAAAAAATTAGAGATAGAACTCAAACAGGACTTAAGGGCATACATATTGGAATTGGACTGTTAAAAAGATTCAAACCAGGAAAAGACTCAAACTACTATTCTTGCTCTTCATAGCACAAAAAACAATCTTAAAGTTGTGAAACCCAGCAATGATTCCTACTGTGAAACATTGGAAAAAAACTACTAATAGAATATTTTATAATGGAAGACTTAAATTTTATGAGAACACTGCCAGCTAAATTCATCAAAAAATGGATAAAACAATGGTATGCCTTGCACAGGAAAGCAATACAATAGAAATATTGAAATCATTGAGCTGCTTTGATATATATACAATACATCTATACTTACAAGATAGTCAAGAAGCATATACATAGAAGGAAATTAATTACACCCTGTGGCCTGACACCCCTTAGCTTGCCTGTCTTCCTGTTCTCTTGAGACTTCCTCCCCTCAGCAAAAATAAGAGGGAGGGTAAGGAATGGTATAATGAGCTATCGTCAGTCTACAATATGTTGTTTAATATTGCTAGTGCTGTATTAATGTGTGTGTACAAGACAATATAATTGCAATGTCTTATTCTTATTGACCCAAAATATCAATAAATAAAATATTTTTAAAAAGCCAAGTGTGACTACTGGAAAACTGGCAAACTAGTCCATTATATCCATGTGATCACATGTTCCTAAGCTGAACATGTCAGTTCCAACTTTGTCTCATGGAACTGCATGTTGCTTTTGCAGCATCATTGGTTCTTTCTGCTGGCAATCTCTGTACTTTTGACATATTCCACATCTGCCCACTATTTCTTTGGTATCACTATTTATCTGCGGACAGAATACAAATTTTCTAGCTCTTCTTTTTGATTTGGTCTTTCCCAGGTGCCCTTCGGGTATTCATTCCAATATTTTCCTTCTCAACAGTGGGGGACCCACAATCTTTGTCTCCTTCAAAAGCACTCCTGAGATCACTGAAAATTCATTTGTATAGTAGGAACTTGCAGGTGGAAATGCTGTTTTTTCCCCTCCTCCCTTACTTATCATTAGTATTTCTACTTGGAGCATTTCATTTTTAGCTGGTTCTGTCTCCAATTCATCCCATATGCCTGGCAATACCACATGTCTCTTTTATCATGTTTAAGGCTATGTTTTAGTCATGGGTAATTTTAGTAAAAGTCATGGACAGGTCATGGGCAGTGTGGCAAAGTACCTGCCTCTCCTCTGCTAGCTCAGTCCTTCTTAGCCTTGGAGACACAGGCCTGGGCAAAGCAAAAGCCCTTCCCAGTCACGCAGGGTCTGGCTGATCCCTTCTCAGTCAGCCCCTTGCTCTGTTTTCCTCTCCTCCTGGGGAGAGTGCTATCTGCCTTGCAAGAAGAGTTTCAGAGTTCAGCTGCCCCTTCTCACTGGCGGGTACTCTATTTCTCTCCTCCCACCCTGTTTCCCTGCCAGGGAGGGTTTAAAAAGGTCTCCAGCAATTGGGGCCAGCTGAAACTAATTAGTTCCCTGGTAACCCCTGTTCCAGCTGAACCTTATTCCTCCATGGTTAAGCCTTCTGGGACTAATTACTACCCCTCTCCTGGTAGCTAATTGTCCTGAGTTTGCCACAGCAGTAAACAAATATTCCTGGCCCATGACCTGTCCATGACTTGTACTATATACCCCTAACTAAAACTTGAGCCAGGGAGACCGGGGGCACCAAGAGTTCGGGAGGAGGGGGGAGGCCTGGGACCCCTGCTGGTGCTGGACATGGGGAGGGTTGGGGCTGGCAGTCTTCCTACCCAGCTCCGTTCAGATCCTCAGAAGTGGCTGGCATGTCCCTGCAGGTCCTAGGGGGAGGGAAGGCCGGGGGGCTCCACATGCTGTCCCCACCATGAGCGCTGACTCTGCAGCTCCCATTGGCCAGGAACCACAGCCAATAGGTGCTGCGGGGATGGTGTTTGCAGGCAGGGGCAGTGCACAGAGCCCCCTGGCCCCTCTGCCTAGGCACTGCAGGGACATGCCAGCCACTTCGGGGACCCCCTCCCCCAAGGTAAGTGCTGCCCCACACCCCAAACCCCTGCCCCAGCCCTGAGCCCCTTCCCACACCCAAACTTCTGCTGCTGCTGACCCATGGGCTGCACTGACCACTGCAGAAGTGGTTATCCACGGAATCCGTGACTTTCTGTGATCTCCATGACAGACACACAGCCTTAATCATGTTCACATGAATGTTTATTGCTTGTTCTAGATCATCAGGCTGGGCATTGTCAGATGGAACATATGCCTTTGAGAGTGTGTCTGCTGTTACATCCAGGTTGACACTCAAGGCTTATACTTCTGTATTTTCAAAAGTAGTTGCTGTATGCTTGGTGTTGCTTCTCCAAGTCCTTTCTGTCTATTGCACTTGGTGGCTTTTGATCAGTTTATGCTTTGAAACTACAACTGTAGAGAAAATCATGAACGCTTCTCCATTCATACACCACAGCTAGTGTCTCTTTTTAAATTTGTGTGTACATCTTCTTTGTGGCTGTCATAGCCCTTGATGCATTCAGAACTGGCAAGCAATCAGTTCAATGACACACTTTAATAGTACTGCTCCCAGCCCGCCTTCCAAGGCATCTATGGACATTTTGATTTTCAATGGGTCAAAAATTGGAGGTGAAGTCAGAACGTGCTTTAAGTCACTGATTTTTCTTTCATGCTCTGGCATCTATGCCCATTCTGTGACCTTATGGAAAAAATGTTTTAAGTGAGTTGTATGAAGTATATAATTAGGTATGAATTTGCTGAAATAATTCAACATTCCTAATAGCCTCTGAATTTCCTTTTTATTTTCATAGATTCCAGCACCAGAAGGGTCTATTGTGATCATCTAGTCTGACCTCCTGTATAAAACAGGTCATAGAACTCCCCCAAAATATTTCCTAGATCATAGCTTTCAGAAGAACAATCTTGCAATCTTAATTTAAAAATTGCCACCAGCTAGCTTGGTAAGTTGTTCCAAAGGCAATATGTGCTCACAATTAAAAATTATGCCTTATTTCAAGTCTGAATTGGTCTCACTTCAACTTCCAGCCAGTGGATTGTATTATACCTTTCTCTGCTAGACTGAAGTGCCCATATTAATGATTTGTTCCCCACAGTTCTTATAGACTGTAATCAAGTCACCCCTTAACCTGCTTTTTGTTAAACTAGCTAGATTGAGCTCTGTGAGTCAGTTGCTATAAGGCATGTTTTCTAATCCTTTATTTATTCTTGTGGCTCTTCTTTGAACTCTTTCCAGTTTAACAACATCTGCTTAAATTGTGGGCACCAGAACTGGACTCAGTATTCCAGTAGTGGTTGTACCAGTGCCAAATAGAGAGGTAGAAGAACCTTTCTTCTTCTACTTGAGATTCCCTTGTTTATGCATCCCAGGATTGCATTAGCTCTTTTGGCCGTAGCATCACACTGGGAGTTCATGTTGTGCTAATTAGCCACCCCCACCCCCAAATCTTTTTTGGAGTCACTGCTCCCAGGACAGAGTTTCCGATACTGTAAGTATGGCCTACATTCTTTGTTCCTAGATGTATACATTTGCATTTAGACATATTAAAATGCATATTGTTTGCTTGCACTTAGTTTATCAAGCAATCGAGATTGCTCTGATCCAGTGACCTGTCTTCTTCATTAATTCAATAGGACTCAGATCTTGGCATGTTCAGTATTGCCTGAATCTTTGATTCATTGGGAAAGATTGACTTTGAGATTAGTATCTCTCTCAAATATTTACATCTATTCTTTGAAATTGACATTGGCCTTATTCAGTTTAAGGTATCTCTCACACTTTTCTGTACTCCTTTTAGTTCCTGATGTCCAATGATGGTGTCATCCCAGATTATTATGTCAACAGTGTAAACTTGCACGCCTGCTAGAACCTCCAGCCTTTGTCTGATTATATGGTGAAATACTTCTGGAGCCAAACATATTCCAAAAGACTGTCTTAGAAATCAGTATCTGCTAACTGGTGTGTTGAAAGTGTAGATCTTGCAGCTCTCAGTGTCCAAGGGGAGCTGTCAAAATCCTGCCAATGCAAGAATTTGGCTTCTGCCTTCCTAAAGGACTTATTCTGTAGTATACTAACCTTTTAATACTCTTTTAGTATTTATCCAAAGTGGAACAGTTTCAACAGGAGAGATTGAGGGAGTCCCACATCAGAATATCTCATTGCTTAGTGGTTAGAGTACTCAGCTGAAAGATGGGAGACCTCTATTTAAATCTTTTCTCCTCCTCAGGCAGCGTGGTGGAATGGAACCTGGATCTCCCACTTTCCAGGTGAGTGTCTAACCACTGAGCTAAAACTATAAGGTTGGCACCACCACCACCAATGCCACTTTGTGTAGCATGAGGCAGGTGCCTAACTCTGTGAGAGGGGAGGGGGTTTAGAACATACCCTTCTAGACAGTAGTTACAAGTAGCTAACTTAGCTCCCTGCCTAGCATGCCGGCTTTTGTGGCCTTCAAATTCGCTTTTTATCTTCATAGATTCTAAGGTCAGAAGAGACCACTGTGATCATCTACCCTTACCTCCTGTATAACACAGGCCATAGAACTACCCCAAAATAATTCCTCATTCACAAGATGGTTCCCTCACTCAGCTCTGCAACACCTGGCTTTTAGACAACTAGAAAATCACTGGAACAACGCTGGGATTCACAAAGCCTGGATGAGGAGTCTAGGCTCCTTATACAGTGCTTAGCTGAATTTAGGATTCTTTTATCATGGTTTTTTGAATGCAATAGAATAACAAGCCTATGCAGGCTTCAGAAATCTTTAGTCCAATCTACTCCCACTGAAGTCAATAAGAATTTTGCCATTGACTTCAGTGAAAACAAGATCAGATCCAAAGACTCTTCTTTCCGTGTAGAGGGTCATTTTGGAAATATAATAATAATAATAATAAAACCCTATAATTTTAGAGTAGGGATAGGCAAACGTTTTGGCCTGAGGGCCACATTGAGTTTCGTAAATTGTATGGAGGACCAGTTAGGGGAGGGGGCTGTGGCCTGGCTCCCACCTCTTACCTGCCCCCCCGGGACTCCTGCTCCAACCAAACCCCCTGTTCCCTTATGGCTTCTCTGGGATTCCTGCCCCATTCAACCACCCCTTCTCCCTGTCCTCTGACTGCCCCCAGAACCTCTGCCCCTGACTTCCCCTGCCATCCCATCCAACCCCCCCATCCTCTCTGACTGCTCCTCCCCCGGTACCCCTACCCTAATTCAACCCCCTGTTCCTCCCCTGACCATCCCGCCCCCTATCCACTCCCCTCTCCCCTGACCACCCTCCCGAACTCCCCTACCCTCTATCCCACACCCCGCCCTGCTTCCTGCCCCCTTACTGCACTGCCTGGAACACTGGTGGCTGGCGGCGGCATGCCCAGCTGTAGCGCCATCAGGCCAGGCTCCGCAGCTGCGCTGCCCCAGGAGCTCACAGCCCTGCTGCCCAGAGCATTGCACCAGGGTCCCTAACTTTGACTGGCCACTTAGGTCGAAAAGGGGCAACAATATAAACAGCCATGAATTTGCCCACCTCTCTCTGTTTTCCGACTGAAATTTGGACCAGAAACTAGTGAGATTCCTATTCATTTCTGGCAATGAAAGAACATTTCTTCCCGAATGTTTGCAAAAATGCTTACTTTGCAGTTTTACACTATTTAAAAAGATTTTTCCTTTCTCATAGTTTCTGCATACCTCTTGATTGTTGTCAAATAGTGCCACTTGCTGGTTTTATCTCTTACCAGTTTACTGATTTTTATTTGCTTCATTAATAAAAATGTATTTGTTTAGGACTCGTATAACATATTTTCATTCTGTATTTCCATAAGATTTCAAATATATAGGGTATAGCTCAATTTTGGTTCTTGTCACCAGGCTACCAGTCCATCTTTGGATGTCCGTGTTTTGCATTCTTTTGTATCAGGGAGGATACAGATTACTGTCTTTTAAGACCTGATACCTAGGAAATTAAGATATTTCTCTCCAGGTGCCTGATCCTGCCCCCAATGAAGTCTATGGTAACTTTACCATGGACTTCAATAGACACAGAATCAAGCCCCAGATTATTGTTTATAACCAGATTGGATCAAAAAAACAATACTTATTAGGTATATCTCAAAAATACTGGTGGAAAGATGCATTAGAAAATAGATATTTAATATAATAAATATAAATGGTTACATTGTGATCTTCCTAATACAAAATTCTAAATGCTGAAACACATATAGAGTCTGAACTTTTATCTACTAAAGTCAAAAGAAAAGCTCCCCTTGACTTCAACTGCACAAAATTGGGCCTTAATCTCTACCACACATGCAAAGAGAACAGTCCTGGTCAGGGCCAGTGCAAGGATGTTTCGCTCCCTAGGCGAAACTTCCACCTTGCACCCTGAGGTGTCCCCCCGCCCCCCTGCAGCAGCTACCCTCCCTCTGCCCTGAGGCGCTCCCCCTTGCAGCAGCTCCCCATCCCCCACCCTCCACCCTGAGGCACTCCTGCTCCACGCACGAGCACCCTGAGCACACCGTCACTGCTTCACTTCTCCCGCCTCCCAGGCTTGCGGCGCCTAAGCTGATTGGCGCCGCAAGCCTGGGAGGTGGGAGAAATGAAGCAGCTCACCCCTGCCCTGCCTCCTCCCCAAGCACATGGCTGCTTCACTTCTCCCACATTCCGAGCTTGCAGTGACAATCAACCTAGGCACCGCAAGCCTGGGAGGCGGGAGAAGTGAAGCAGCCACAGCGTGCTCGGGGACGAGGCGAGGCAGGGGTAAGCTGGGGCAGGGAGTTCCCCTGCGTTCCGCCCCCCCCTTACTTGCTGCAGGTAGCCCGCCCTGTGCTCCCCTACCCCGGCTCCCTCTGCCTAAATGCTGGCGGCAACCAGGGTGGCCGAAGATCTGACCGCCGCGGTCGCTGCTGAAGAAAATGGCTCCCCCCAAATCCGAGCACCCTAGGCGACTGCCTAGGTCACCTAAATGGTTGCACCAGCCCTGATCCTAGTATATCAGTATGGCATGTTAACAAATCTGCTGAACTCACAGAACCCTGCTGGCTAGTTATTAAAATTCATGGCTGTCAATTGGCAAGCCTTTTCCCAAATAGCCAGAATGGCTTTTGACTTTATGAAATAGTGCACACTTCTGCAAGTTCAAGTTAGTCCATCCCTCTGACCATATACATTCAATATCCTTTGACATCCGCTAGCCAAGAAGGGTTGACTCAGGGCATTGTCTCTGCGGACCCTTGAATTTATATATCCTTCTGTGATGAATTGGGAATATGTCTGTACAATTCATTAATGCTGTATGAGATTCTGAAACCTATGTGTCCATGTCAGCTGCAAACTCCATTTTGAACGTGCATACTTTTTCCCTCTCTGTATACATTTGCTTCCATGTTGGGTTGAAAATGCCAATGAGTGGTGGCAAAAGAATAAAAGAGAGTAACTGACTCTTAAGTACCCAGTCACTGGAAATCCATTTACTCTAGACAAAAGACTGGTCTCTGTCCAGAAGAATTGGTTTGGCCTGGTCAGAGCTTGTGTTGGCAACAAAGATACCTGACAGGTGCCTGTGCTCCTGCAAGGAAGTTGGCAAGGGTTTGTCACCTGACACGGGGATGAAAGTTTTAAAAGAACACAAGCTGGTTGTGATGCAAGAACCCCTTAATGCCAACTGCCAAGGGGGTTACAGAAATGGCCTGATTCTGGTATGTACATTCTGGTTCACCAAAGAATGTCATGTGAGGTCTTAAATGAAATTTGTTGTGAAATGTCTGTACAGATATTGTGTAAGGAGCAGTGCCGGCTCCAGGCACCAGTGGAGGAAGCATTCTGTCCATTCTTGGGGCGGCTGAGTCTGGGCGGCTTTTCTTTTTTTTGCTTCAGCTTATTTTTTATTGTTTTTTTGATTGGGGCAGCAAAAATGGTAGAGATGGGCCCTGGTAAGGAGTTATGTATATCGAAAATACTTTGTTAAAGTCTATATCAACGTGTTAGTTACCAGCAGAGATGAAAAAAAGAGGTTTTCTGTCAGATGAGCCATGTTTAGTCACCTACCTGTCAAGATGTAAATTAAGGTTTGTATGCTAACACAATGGCTACCCATTTACATGCCAAGTCAATGAAGAGGTCTGAAGTCAACAGGGAAGCAGCCACACTGGAAAAACAAGCCACAGGTGGTTATTCTGTCTCTGAGTACAGTCAATGAACTTTGGAGATATAAGTAAAAGGCAAAGAAGACACCACCTCATCCTACACCTAGATTGTAAATGGGCAGGGCATTTACCTTAATGAAAAAGAGATCACAGCCAACCTTGGTTGAATAGCTGCAAAAGACTTTGGGTGAGATCAGCTTCTCTAGACAAGAAGTTAACCTGATAGTTAAGTTCAGTCTCTACATAGTGTTATAATTTGTTTTATATGTACCCTTTTGTTTCCAATATTCTTATTCACTGTCACTTGAATCTTTGATAATAACCATATTATTGTTTTCACTATAAATATATCTCACCACTATGGTATCTATTAAGCAAAGTGATAACCCTGACTTGAATCATACAAGCTGGTGTGTGCTGTTCCTTTAGGAACAGCTGATTTCGTAAATCTGTGAATAGCCAGTGTCAAGGGCTGGATATCACAGTGGAATGCTTCAGAGGGACTTGGGTGCACATATTCTAAACCTGCAAGGCAAAATAATGGCTGGCATAGCCCAGAGGAGAGTGCTTAAATAGCACTTTAAGCTGGTGGTGTGGAGGAGCTGACACCCAGCTAAGCACAAGGAGGCAGGGGTAATGAAAGTAATGAACAGTCCTGGGTACTCCAAGAACCAGCAGGGGGCCATATTATCCAATCCATGAGAGAAAGGGCATTCACCGTGTAACAGCCTGAATGAGGCAGAGGACACTGCCAGCCTTCTTGGAGCCAGATGGTTCCCCTCAAGGATCCACAAGGAAAGGGTGGTTAGAAAGTGAGGGACATTTGCAGGTTTCAGATGTTCGTTATTTTTTATGATCTCTACTCTCCTATCCTTAACACAGAATAATAGAACTGTAGTTATCCAGAGCTGGAAAGGACTTCAGGAAAGCATGTAGTCCATGTCCCTGTGCTGAGGTAAGACCAAGTAAACATAGACCATCCCTGAAAGGACTTTTTCTAACCTGTTCTTGTTCTTTGTCTAACCTCCTGTGATAGGGATTCCATAACCTCCCTTGGAACCCTATTCCAGTGTCTAAAAATCCTTGTAGTTAGAAAGTTAATATTTAACCTGAATGTCCCTTGCTTCAGATTATTTCTTGACCTAGCTTCAGTGGACATGGAGATTAATTGATCACCATTCTCTTTACAACAGCTCATAACATATTTGAAGACTTATCAGGTCCCCATGCCTCAGTCCTCTTTTCTCAAGACTAAGTGTGACCAGTTTTTTTTAGCCTTTACTCATAAGTAAGGTTTTCTAAACCTTTTATCATTTTTGCTGCTCTTCTCTGGACTCTCCCCAATTTATTCACATCTTTCCTAAAGTGTGGTGCCCAGAATTGGACACAGTACTCCAGATGAGGCCTCTCCAGTCATAAGTAGTGTGGGACAATTACATCCCATGTCTTACATATAACACTCCTGTTAATACACTACAGAATATTAGCCTTTTGTCACAACTGCATCATACTCTTGTCTCATATTCAATCTGTGATCCACTATAATCACTAAATCCTTTTCAGCAGTATTACCACCTCGCCAGTTATTCCCCATTTTACAGTTGTGCATTTAATTTTTCCTTCTTAATTGAAGTACTTTGCACTTGTCATTACTGATTTTCATCTTGTTGACTTCAGACCAAGTCTCCAATTTGTCATGGTTGTCTTGAATTATAATCCTGTCTTCCAACATGCTAGCAATCCCTTCCCAGTTTTGTGTCATCTTCAGATTTTATGAGCATTCTCTCCACTCTATTATCCAAATCATTAATGAAAATATTGAATAGAACCAGAACCAGGACTGATCCCAGCAGGACCCCTCTAGATATGTCCTCCCACTTTGACAGTGGACCATTGATAACTATTCTTCTCATAGAGTCTTTCAACCAGTTATGCATCCACCTTACAGTAATATCTAGACCACATTTCCCTAGTTTGCTTATGAGAATATCATGTGTGACAGTGTCAAAAGCTTTACTAAAATCAAGATAAATCATGCCCGCTTCTTCCAGCAACTAAACCAATAAACCTGTCAAAGAAGGAAATTAGGTTGGTCTGGCAGGATTTGTTATTGACAAGCCCATGTTGGCTTTTACCTATCATCCTATTATCCCCTAGGTGCTTACAAACTGATTGTTTAATAATTTGTTTCAGCATCTTTACAGGTATTGAAATTAGGCTAACTGGTCTATAATTCCTCGGGTCTTCTTTGTTTTCCTTTTTAAAGATAGGTGTTATGTTTCCTCTACTCCAGTACTCTAGGACTTTTGAGTTTTCAAAAATAATTGCTAGTGGTTCTGAGATTGCTTCACCTAGTTCCTCAAGTATCCAGGGTGAATTTCACCAGGCCCTGCCAACTTGAATACGTCTAACTTATCTAAATATTCTTTAACCTATTCTTCCCTTATTTTGGCTTGTGTTCCTTCCCCTATATTGTTAATATTATTAAGTCACCATTAATCTTTTTAGTGAAGACTGAAGAAAAATAGACGTTAAATACCTCAGCCTTTTTGATGTCAGCTATAGCTGTCATCACCTATAGCTCTCCTTCCCCATCTTTTCCTATACTTTTCTTTGTCCTTCTCTTGCTCTTAATGCATTTAAAGAACCTCTTTTTATTGTGTTTTATGTGCCTTGCTAGGTGTTACTCATTTTGTGGCTTAGCCTACATTCTTGTGCTATTGTTTGTGGCTTAGCCTACATTCTTGTGCTTTGCAATTCATCCATGTTTCATACTTTTTGTGGGATACACTTTTGATTTTCAGGTAATTAAAAAGTTTCTGTTGGAGCCATATTGGCCTCTTACTGTTCTTTCTATCTTTCCTTCACACTGGGATAGTTTGCAGCTGTGCCTTTAATATTGTCTCCCCGAGAAACTGCCAGCTCTCCTGAACTCTTTTTTAACTTAGATTTTCTTCCCATGGGACCTTACCTACAGGTTCTCTGAGTTTCTTAAAGTCCATTTTTTAGAAATCTATTGTCCTTATTCTGCTGTTCTCACTCCTTCATTTCCTTAGAATCATGAAATCTATCATTTCATTATCACTTTCATCCAAATTGTTTCCACTTTCTGATTCGCTAGGAATTGCTCCCTGTGGGTCAGAATCAAGTCTGGCTATCCCGGTTACTTCCTTCACTTTCTTATAAAAAGTTGTCTCTAATGCATTCCAATAACTTCTTGGAAATTCTGGGCTTTGCCATAGTATTTTTCCAACAGATGTCAGGGTAGTTAAACTCCCCCATTATTGCCCAGGTCGCGTGTTTTGGATATTTGTGTTATTTATTCTAGAAATGCCTCAGCCACCTCTTCTTCCTGATTTGGTGGTCTATAGTCAGGGCCGGCTTCAGCGTTTTTGCCGCCCCAAGTGGCGAAGAGGGGAAAAAAAAAAGCCACAATCGGTGGCTGCTCTACCATGCTGCTTCATTCTTTGGCGCAATTTGGTGGCCGCTCCTTCCCTCTGAGAGGGACTGAGGGACTCGCCGCCGAATTGCTGCCAAAGACTCAAATGTGCCACCCCTTCCAAGGTCCGCCCTAAGCACCAGTTTGCTGTGCTGGTGCCTGGAGCTGGCCCTGTCTATAGTAGACCTTACCATGACACCATCCCAATTTTTTTAAATCCCTTTTATCTTTACCCAGAGACTTTCAGCTGGTCTGCATCTTGCCTTCTTCTGTATCTCAGAACAAGTGTATATGTTCTTTTTGGATAATGCAGCATTATCCAAGGGAATCAAAACCAATAGTAAAAGGTTCTACAGCCACATAAATAAGAAGAAAACAAAGAAAGAAGAAGTGGGGCCGCTATACACTGAGGATGGAACGGAGGTTAAGGATAACCTAGGCA
>NC_133771.1:38162960-38165792 GCF_003597395.2 Chelonoidis abingdonii | reverse complement strand
CTTCAAACCATAATTTTGAGGATTTCAATAACTCAGTCATGGGTTAGGGGTTGTTATAAAAGTGGATGGGTAGGGTTCTGTGGCCTGCCTTGTGCAGGAGGTCAGACTAGATGATCATATTGGTCCCTTCTGACCTATGAGTCTATGAGTCTATGAGCATCTCACTTTCTGTCTTCCCAAACAAGCTGTACCATTTTATAGCAATATTCCAGTCATGAGACTTATCCCACGAAGCTACCATGATGCCAATTAAGTCATGATTAAGTAGAAAGAGCATAAATGTTTTAGCCTATAAACAGTGTGTGTGTGTGTGTGTGTGTGTGTTGACTACTTCACAATTACTTCATGCCCCTGGGAGAGTAAACCAGAATCTTCACACCTTTTGGGTCGAGTTCTGGGAGTATTTGGGTGTATTTAAGTACTAGGGAGTCTGAAGAATGAGTGCTGCACCCACAGCAGCTAGGAAGCTGCCCAGCAGGTTCCAACACTCACAGGGGGATAGAGACAGAAGATCTGTGTCCTGAGAGTGTGCCTAGGGACCCTGATATTAGGGAAGTGGCTGGACTCTGCTCAGACTCCAGGAGTTCGAGAATCTCTGTGATCCAGGAGCACATAGGCTTGGATTCCCCTCACAGAAGTCCTAGTAGGTGGCCAGAAAGGGTTGTCATTAGGATCTGAGATACTGACTTCCTCTCTGTTAAGGAAGGTCACTTTGTCAATATGTCAAATAGCTGTCATTATCCTTTTCCAAGTTTAATATGGGTCTCCAGTAATAATTGCCCCCCTCTGGTAGATTTCTGAAAATGTTTCTGTCCAAGAATGAACAGGAGCATGCTGTTCCTCAAAAATGTGGTAGGATACCTTTTAATTGCCACAAGTACCCTAAATCACCACAGCCATATGTTGTTAGATTTTTTTAAAAAAACTCCTTTGCTAGATTCTGTACAAATGTGCAAAAACACAGCCCCTGCTCCAAAGAACAACTCAAGCTTATCATCTCAGCAAGATGCCAAGCTGTCTGGTTTGGGGGCTTGCTGCCATACCTAAAGGAAACTAATGCAACCTAGTACATTTGAAAGGTATTGTTGCTTTTAGGATAATGGGTTTTAATGTGGAAATTAATGTGTGTATCCTACACCAAGTACTATTTAAAGACTGAGCTGATTGCAGCTGCAATAGCTAAGCTCATATCAGATATTTTACTGAAATAAAATATCTGTTTCAAACCATGTGTGTCATTTTATAAAGTCTATCTGTTTTTTTTTTATTGATGCTATATTATTAGTATGGCTAAATCACTGCAGCTAGAATCCACAGTAATTTGTATTGGCTTCTGTAGCTAAATTATAGAGGAAGATGTTGCTAGAGAAAAAATTGCTCTTGTTGGCCATTTAAAGTATTATACTAGCAAAAGAACATTCAACAAATAGAATGAAAATGAAAATACTGGGCCCTGATCCAACAGAAAGTATCAGCAGCTTGGCAAGTTGTTCAAGCCTTGACAAACCACAAATCCTTGCTCTGCAGCCAGCCAACATACTTAGGAGAAAAGCTGGCCTGCCATGGGAAGTGAAAACAAAAAAATCTCTGTGAAAGGGAGTTTCCCAGAGGAAGGAGTGTTCAAATAAGGGAGCTCCTGATTTCCTACATACCACTTTTCCTTAGCCTCAGCATAAATCCAAAATTGTGAATTGGTGGCTGAGTCTCCTCCCTGCAGAGAGCAAGGATGTTTACCCTGAAACCAATCCAAGATATTATTATTTACATTGCAGGAACAGCTAGAGGCTTCAACAAGATTGGAACCACATTGTGCCATCCGGTGTACAGACAGAGTAAGAAATAGTCTCTGTTCTGGAAAGCTGATAATTTAAATACACAAGTCAGCCAAAGGACACATTATTATTCCCATTTACCAGATGGGAAACTGAAGCAATAGAGTTTCAGTGACTTGCTCAAGGTCAAACAAAAAGTCTGTGACAGCACTGGGACTTAAATCTGGTCTCCTGAATCCCTGTCCAATGTCTTAACCACAAGACTTTTAATTTGTAAAACACCAGTTCACCCGGAATAACAGTAATAATTAATTGTTATTTAGATTATAGTAAAACAATTTATAGAAAAAGAGAAGTAATGCAAAAAAGATAGGAGCAAAGGGTAGGAATTAATGGTCAGTTTTCAGAGAGGCAAATAGTGGTGCCCCTAAGGGTCTGTACTGGGACCATTACTGTTCAGCATATTCATAAATGACCTGGAAAAACAAAAGGGGGTAAACAGTGAGGTGGAAAAATTGCAGATGATACAGAACTACTCAAGACAGTTAAGTCCAAAGCAGACTGTGAAGAGTTACAAAGGGATCTCACAGGAATGAATGACTTGGAAACAAAATGGCAGATGAAATTCAATGTTGATAAATGCAAAGTAATGCACATTGGAAAAGATAATCCCAACTACACATATCAAATGATGGGGTCTAAATAAGCTGTTACCAGTCAAGAAAGAGATCTTGGAGTCACTGTGGATAGTTCTCTGGAAAGATCACAATGTGCAGCAGCAGTAAAAAAAAGCGAACAGAATGTTGGGAATCATTAGGAAAGGGATAGCTAGTAAGACAGAAAATATCATATTGCCTTTGTATAAATCCATGGTATGCCCAAATATTGAATACTATGTGCATATGTAGTTGCTCCATCTCAAAAAAGATATATTGGAATTGGAAAAGATTCAGAAAAGGACAACAAAATTGATTAAGTGTATAGAACAGCTTCCATATGAGGAGACATTAATAAGACTGGGACTTTTCAGCTTGGAAAAGAGATGACTAAGGGAAGATAT
>NC_133771.1:38113076-38160712 GCF_003597395.2 Chelonoidis abingdonii | reverse complement strand
TTTCCCTTTATTTCCATAGCTAGTTTGAGCTCATTTTGTGCCTTTGCCTTTCTAATCTTGCCCCTGCATTCTTGTGTTGTTTGCCTATATTCATCCTTTGTAATCTGACCTAATTTCCATTTTTTATATGACTCCTTTTTATTTTTTAGATCATGCAAGCTCTCGTGGTTAAGCCAAGGTGGCCTTTTGCCACATTTTCTATCTTTCCTACCCAGCGGGAAAGCTTGCTTTTGGTCTCTTAATAGTGTCCCTTTGAAAAATTGCCAATTCTCCTCAGTTGTTTTTCCCCTCAGTCTTGACTCAGAGTACAGACTATATAACAGATTCTTGGGTGTCATATGGGGTTATTCGGGGGCTGTCCTCTGGGCAGGCCATTCTTGGCTTCCCTGCAGACTCAGTTACCTTACGGGATCTAGTCCAACAGGGCCCTTCCTCTCTGGGGTGGGCTGTGTCAGTACAGTTCCTCCCCTTAGAGTAGTTTTGTTGTCTTCCATTCTAGTTCCTCCCAAAATGAACTGAACTTACGTTTAAACTTTTTTAGTCCATCTGGATGCAACTTCTGTTTTATGTTATAGCATCTCTGGTCGGGATCAGATTCTTTTCAGCAGCATCTGCCTTTCTAGTATCTTACGCAAATATAGTTAGCATTAGTAAATCTTATAATAAACAAGGAAGGCTAGAGCCTTTCCATTTTCAGCCCTTCAAATGTTAGAGTGACCAGTCCAGGAGCAACACATCCTTCCCAAATACAAGGCTCAATTCAGACTAAACAAAACAACCTTCCTGCAGATGCTTTTTAACGAAAAAAAACAAACAAAACAAAACAGTATTGCTACCTAAAAATTGTGGCCAATCAAGCAACTTGTGTATGCAAATTATCATAAAGTTAAATTCTTTCTTTTCATCTACAGCTGTTACAAACAATGTTTAAACTCTCAGAAGTGCTTTAGAGTCCTTGGGACTATGCCATTTGTGGGAATTGCAGCTCCCCTTTATGTTGTGAGAATGAATCCAGACCTGGTATTTGGCTGGAATTTTAAAAATGAAAACGTGGTATTCTGCCCTTTCTTCATATTTCCTCCCTCTCAAACATTTCAGTTACAACTTGTGTTTCAAAGATTCTTGCCAAAGTCCTTCCCTGTACATTGGAAGGAGTTATTACTCAAATTATACATATATGTTACATCAGATTTATTCAGTGTAGACATGGGAAAAGGCAACTAACCAATACACTTGCAAAATCACCAGTCTGAAAAGAACTTTTTGTAGCAATACCACTAGATGAGGCAAATAAATTGATGGGGTTGCCTTCGATTATCTCTTGATGGTCCTTGAGAGACGGGAATCTGGTGACCACTTTATCAATTGGACTAAACAGATCTACTCTAACCTGCTTTCCAGATGATCACCTATAACTATATTTCAGCATCATTCTCATTACAGAGAGAAACAAGGCAAGGCTGCCTGCTATCCCCACTGCTCTTTGACATAGTTCTGGAACCACTAAAATGTGCAATCTGGGGCTGTGCGGATATATATATTCATAGATTACAAAGCCAGAAGGGACCAGTGTGATAATCTAGTCTGATCTCCTGTATAACATAGACCATACAACATCCTTGAATTAATTCCTGTTTATATAATATTTCCTGTTTATATAATAAGTATCACAATTGGTCAGATACAACAAAAACTATGTTATATGTGATAAAGCACTGATTCTAATTGCTAACTCACAAAGTTTGATACCCAAATTATAAGAACTTGTCAAAATGTTTGGGTGCTTGTCTGGATATAAGATTAATTGGAACAAGTCCGAGGAGTTAGGACTAACTAAATACACATATCAGGCCTTGTTTAGTCATTGGGATATCCAATGGCAGTCGATGCCATTAAAATATCGAGGAATATTAATCCCCAGAGATTTAAAGCAAATAGTTAAATTCAATTTACATGTGATTATCACACGAATTACCAGTGATCTGTGTAAACAGGAAGCTAGCCCACACTGCCTTTAGGGAAAAATTAACAAATGATACAAATGGACACACTACTCAGATTAATGTATGTGCTCACAGATCAGCCACTGCGCACACCCCAACACCATTTTTTAAAAATCAATGATATCCAACTCCTATAAAAGGCTGCAGCCACCAGGTGAACTAGAGCGGGGTGTGTGTGTGTGTGTGTTAGATTCCCAAATCTGGACAATAGCATCACACCTTAATAATAAACCTGGCAATGCAATGGAGATATGCTATCACAAATAAAGTGCCTACATGGATGAGTATCAAGAAGTAGCTGTCCTAGGCTGTGGCCATATTGAGCTCTGGATAGTATAGATACCAAGAAAAAAAAATCGAATTCCCATCATCCATACAGCCCATCAGATATGGACTAACTTAGCACATTAACACAAGTTCACCCGTCATCTCATGTAGTGACCCCAGTTTGGGAGAATCCCATATTAGAAAGTTGGAAGGAAGCCAATAATGAGGAAAAACTAGATGGGATGAAGCATACTATATAAATAGCCCAATGAATAACTGACAACCAGATCACACGGTTTAGTTCTGTCCAACTACTGTACAACTTACTAACTACTGTACTATAGCAACATATTCAAAAACAGTTACCTCTTCACCTTGTAACTTGACCTAGAAGCATATGCACTGTCTGAGGCATCGGAACTTCTTAAATTTTAGCAGCCGAATGGTGGCTATACTGTTTGAGTTCTTAATGAGTTAATAGAGATTTAATGAAGTAAAACAATGGAACAGAGGAATAAAACAAAGGGAAAGATTAAAGAAGTGACCGTAGACCTCTGATTACACATTATTCAGCAAAACGATAATCTTTAGGATACATTGGTTGCTTCAAAGTCTTTACAAAATTAAAGAGCTGATTGGAGATCGAATTTCATGTCAGTGTGAGCGATGGAAGCTATGTGGAGTGAAACAGCTTTAAACTGCCCCCTATTGCCCACAGGTCAACAGTTTGGTGGAAAGGTTCAATGGAGCCCTAAAGACCATGCTGGGAATGTACACTAAGAAAAGGGGCCAGAGTTGTAGCCAGTTATTACCTTTCCTGTTGTATACTTACAGGGAGGTACTGCAGAAGTCCCCAGGGTTTTTCCCATTTGATCTTTTATACTGGAGAAAAGTAAAGGGACCCCTTGATCTCATTAAAGATTCATGGGAGGGGAATATTGAGGTAATGGAAGAACCAGGAACTGAGTATGTTCAGGAAAGAGTTAAAAGATATGATGGAAATTGTCCAAACCAATCTCCAGGACAGTCAGGCCAAAGAAAAGGTGTGGTATGACAGAAATAGTTGTAAATGCGCAATTGAAATAGGAGATTTGGTAAGCCCAGTAAAAAAATACAAGATGCAAAACTCTTGGGAGAGACCCTTCAAGTTAGTAGAAATGGCAAATGAGGACATATATCACATTAAAAAGCCCCATGATGATGCTGTCCCACAGCTTGTACATGTGAACTGGCTTAAAGCCTATCGCAGCAGGGGGCTTGTAGTGAACATGATCTGTTGTCTGGAAGGGGAAGCTGAGACACATCTACTCATTGATTTGATGGCTGAATGCCAAGGTGGTTGAACTCTGGAAAGCATTGGGATCTGCAAAGAGTTAACACCAGTCAAAAGAGTGAAGGTGTTATCAGTGTTGCAGGGATGCAGGGGGTGTTTTCCAACAAGCCAGGAAGAACACACTCACTAATCCATAAAATCCTCACAAAAAGGACACAACCTCCTTACAGGGCCACTGGCAAGTGCAAGAGTAAATTCATATAGAGATACACAATTGGTTGGACCTGGTAGTGATTAAGGAATCTGACAGCTCTTTGGCATCCCCTGTGGTATTGGTCTCCAAAAAGGACTATAGAAAACTTAATGCTTTTACAGTAACAGATGCGTACTCTATGCTGAAAATTGATGATATGCTGGATATATTGAGCCAATCCAAATATCTCAGTACTTTTGATTCAACTCAAGGTTACTGACAGATCCCTGGAGAAGGATGCACAGAAAAAATCCACTTTTATCACTGACATAGGGCTCTATGTATTCAGGGTGTTACCTTTTGGTTTGGTCAGTGCAGGTGCAACCTTCCAGAGTCTGGTCAACAAAGTGTTAAATGGTTTACAGAGCTTTGCAAGGGCATACACAGATGAATTAGCAGTGTTCAGCAACACATGGGATGACCATACAAAGCATCTGAGGGTTGTGCTGTCAAAGCTCAAAGAGGCTGGTCTAACCATAAAACCCACCAAGAGCAAAATAGGAATAGCCAAAGTTCTTTATGTAGGGCATTGGGTTGATATGGAGCAAATATTCCCTGATCCTCTTAATGTGGAAGCCATTGTAAACTGGCCTGTGCCACAAATTAAAAGGCAGGTCCAATATTTCATTGGGCTAGAAAACCACTACGGAAGGTTTGTGTGTGGGGTCAGTGACATTCACAGACTTGTGTAAAAAGCGCTAACCCAATAAGGTGGTTTGGCAAGAAGCATGCCAGAAAAAATTTTATAAGATAAAGGCACTCTTCTCTGGAAAGCCTGTGCTAGCGGATCCTGCCTTTGCTAAAACATTTGAACTATGTACTGATGCATCTGACATTGGCTTGGGTGCTGTACTGATGCAAATGGGGAGGGCTGCAAAAAAACATCCAATTGCCTTCCTGAAGAAAAAGCTGTCATCCATTGAACAAAGTTACTCTGTCATAAAATAGTGCTATGCCATGGTGTGGACAGTTAAGCAACTGAAGCCTTACCTCTTTAACAGGAAGTTCAAGATTCTAACAGACGACACACCCTTAATATGGTTAAATGGAACTTAAGGGCACAAATTCCAAACTATTACGCTGGAGCCTGATCCTGCAAGAGTTTGACAGGGAGATTGCACACATAAAAGGGAAAGAGAAGATGGTAGTGGATGCCCTGTCCAGGAAAGAGGACCTTGGGCCCACTGCCTCGGCATTAATCAGTGACTAAGGACATGTCTTCACTAGCAACGTTAAAGCACTGGATGCAAGTTCTCCCAGCATTGTAAAAAACCCCAACTCCATGAGGGGAATAGCTACCAGCGCTGGTGTACTGTCTACACTGACACTTTGCAGCACTGAAACTTGCAGTGCTCAGGGGGGTGTTTTTTCACACCTCGGAGTAAGAAAGTTGCAGCGCTGTAAAGTGCCAGTGTAGACAAGCTCTAACACTCCTACAGTAAACTAAGGGGGGGGTGGCGGGAAGGCATGACACTCTGTACCCTAAAGCAACACCCTGGCACCCCCATATTTACCATAGCGATAGGATTATGATATGTTTTGTGCAAAGTATGCCTGCTGGTTTGTATGGGAAATTATGAAGTTTTTGCTATGTGTGTGTTACTGAAATATGGTGTGAGGTTGGAAACACCCACAACCAGCCTTTCAGGTACAACAATGGAGAAGCCAGAAACTGATGATGGCCCATTAAGGGCAATCCACACTACAAAGGCCTACCCCAGGAACTGTATACAATGGCAATTTCTCAGAGACAGCATGTAGATGATGGAGACTGCTTGACTCACTGCACAGCAAAGGATCTTTCCAGCAAGGTGGAGAAGGTATAAAAAGGGGAAGCCCCACTTGTCCTCACTTCCCCCATAACTCCACACCTGGAAACACTTCTGGAGAACAAAGACTGACCTGGAGAGGTGGTCCCAGGCTGGAGGGGATTTCCAGCCTGTGTATGGAAGATCTGTGACCTGCTTGTATTGTCTCTCAGAGTGAGAGACTGCTTGATTTAAATCTCATGTAGTGTATAGAACACAGATTGCAATTTTACTTTTTATTTCTTAGGTAACCAACTTTGATCTGTATGCTTACTACGTATAATCACTAAAAATCTAGCTTTCTGTAGTTAATAAATCTGTTTTATATGTTACCTAAAACTGTGGTGCTTGAGGAATATGCTCAGTGTACAAGCTGGTGCACGTCCACTTTCCTTGGTAGAAGTGGCAGACTGAGTAACAAATTTACCTTGGTCCGGCTTCTGATCAAGGCAAAACAGTATAGCTCTGGGGTCCCAGGCTGGGGAGCTGGCAGAATTGGCTGGAGCCACTCTATTGTTAGCTCATTAGTAGCTAGAAGAAGCATTCATGTAACTCAGCTGGGTGTGTCCCTGCCTGTGGATGGCTGTGTAAGTGCAGGATCTGGAGAGGATTGCAGCTTGTCACCGCATCACAATGTGAAAGGGAGGCCAGGTTGGTACGCCAGAGGGCTCAGGGATACCCCACTTCCAGGTTGCACCCTGGGGAACCCATCACACTCTCATTTAGAATTAATTTTATAGCAGTTTTTAAAGTTTTAAAGTTTCTCTTTTGGTCACCTGAACGCTCTATTGGTGTTTCTCATCCTTTTTCTTTAATCTTTGCGATTCTGGTTTGTTTCTTTCATTTTTCACATTTCGAAAACAAGTCAAGTCCTGTTGTGGAAGTCCCTCTGAGATGCTATCTATAATATTATATAATAGTCACAGGGCATTCATTATGCGCCCAGCAAAAAACAGAATGGGTTCTGGGTACACCAGAGATACTTGATAGGAATAAACTTTTGCATGTGACCCTAAAAATTAAGATCAACTTCATTTAAATTTTTCCTTTCTCTCTCTAGCCCATATACAAAATTAATTTTCTTTTTCTTTTTGTTGCTCTGTTACTCTTGACTGATTATAGGGTTTGCTTTACCTGAGTTCTCATTTTTACTTATACATTCTCACTTTTATTTTCCAACGTGTAGAGTGCCCTGAGTCATCTTTGGCTTCTTTTTTTCTCAGCAGTCAACCAGCAAAAGGAAAAGGGAGAGTCTAGAGTATGTGTTATGGTCCTGTCTTGGTCAGTTAGGATGATCTCTAAAAAATGTAATTAAGAACAATGGCATAGAGGGATAATATAACATAGAGTTAATTGATGATGATACTAAGTATTGTAGGATATAAATCAGACCCAGTGCACGAACCCACACATACGCTGAAGTAAGCAATCTGCCTATAAATTAATATTGCTAATTCCCTGTGTAATTAGTTATGTTTATTTCTAGTAAAATATGTTTTAATTAGGTGGTTCAGCAGTGCTAATCAGATGTAAACTGATTGTTAACTCCTTTGCAGGAATGCTCTTGCTTATGTTGGTGACTGGTGCAGGATGGTGTTTGATATTGCACACAACAGCAGCTACCATAACTCATTGTTTCTTTTGCAGACTATGACTAGAATTGTAGTTTCCCTGTTAGGCTGACTGACTCTAAAAACAATTTGGGGCCCTCCTGCAGATCAAATGAGATTGAAAATGATTACATCTTAGGTTGATACATAGTTTTCAGTTAAATATCACTTCTGAGTTTGTCAACCCTAATTAGCAATGCATTTAATTTTAAATGTACTGAGGACAATACCACAGTTGAGTTACCCATACTGAGAAATAGCACTAATTTCCTCCCATGCTATAACTAGCAGGAAATTTTGAAATGATTGCGAAGCTCCCTAATGGAACAGTGACCTTTGGTTTTCTTTACATGTCTGTTAAGGATGAAACTGAATAGCTGCATGATTAATTAAAAGGAGCAGCTGAAAATCCTGCATGGAGAATTTAAGGAATAAAGGGCCAAAGTTCATCACTAAAAATAGTAGCTGATTATTTATTCACCATGGCTTCTAGTACATTCGGTAAAGTGAAAATGTTGTCATTGATCATAGAACCACTGTGCTACAAGTGTGGCAACACATTTTTTTTATTTATTTAGAGTAAGATGTGTTAACATCCAGCATGACAAAATTTGTACAAAGTTCACAATTTAAAAATGAAGTATCACAGCAACTTGTGATTCCACACATTTATAGCAAAATTAAAATGTCAACAAATCCATGCCGTGTAGTACAAAAATAAATCAAACTTCAGTTCCACAGAGAGCACAATAAATAGTTTATACAAAATTCTGTCTTAATAAATGATTACTTAAATTAACTTAGAAATGAATATGAACAATAAGTTATAATAAATAAACTCTGACTCACAATAATTTCATATGAAAGGTCAGCATTCTAATATGTGACACTTTTGTGATCCCTATATAATAGTCACAGATAACTTCTGATTTGATATTATGTACCAACATTAGATGAGCAGCAGATTTGTGCTTAAAATCCCTTTCCATTGTACATAGGTGATAACAATAAGAATCCAAAACTGATACTATCTATTACTCTACTGAAAGCATTACTATATTGGCAAAGAAGCTGCAGACACAATGCAGTGGAAAAATGCATATGCCATTATGAACAATGAAAGCCCTAAAAGGAGGCTAGGGCAAAAGTACAATATATATGGCAGAAGGTGAACAACAAGCACCTTGCTTCAGCTCTCAAAAAGGCAATTCTGAGCATGGCAGCTACAACTAATAGCACAACAGAAAAAGGGCACTGTACAGATGAGACTGCAGAGCCCCCAAAGTAATTACATAATCTTTTCCCAGCTAGTTATTAAAGTCCTCATGGAAAACTGTAAGCTTTTGTACAGTGAGTAGTATAAAGTGCCGCTGGGATATACATATATTTATACATATATATATATACCGAGGTTGAATATTGTATCAGAATATTTGTTGTGAGATCCCTGTAGTCTCCCTTAGCAATATTACTGGATTGGCCATAATGGCTTCCACTATAATTTGTTCAGTTTTAGTGTCACAAGGCTAATGACACAAGAAATTGCACACCTCCGTATGGATATATAGGGCAAGGTAAGTGCAAATAGTCAACTGGCACATTGTGGGGACAATGACCCTGTAAGTCCTGTTCTGCTAAAAATATTTTATTTTTTACAAAACCCATCTTTTTCATAACAAAATTTTAAAGTACTTTTGTACTTTCTGCATAACATCAAGACATGGAAGGAAAAGATATGCTATCAATTTTAAATAAATTCAACATCTGTAAAACACAACACATCAAAATTACTACTTAAAAAGGAAAAAAATGTAATAAAAAGTGGTCTTATGCATACATATAGTGCAGTCATTTTGAAGAAAACAATCAAATCTTGAAGGTACAAATAAGTTTTATCTTAAAATGATCCAGTGTAAAGCAAAAAAAGTGCTGAAGTATATTTAGTTACATTAAAATTTGATTGCATTCATTTTTGCAATAGATAATAGTAGAACAAATATAAAGCATACATGAATGCTGCAGTAATGATTGTTCTCCAACAAAATGCAGAACATAAATATTAAAATATGAAAAATGGGATCAGATGCTTGGCAAAGCAAAAAGCGAAAAATCTTTACTGAGCTGCATTCCTCCTAAAGTTAGCAGTGAATCCAGTTCAGTAACTACAGTAGACACAAATCATTTGTCTTTATCCCAAAATTAAAGATGTAAAAAGGCAATATTAGTTTTAAAATATTGTCTTTCATCTTAAATTGAAAATACAGATTTTCTGAAAGATGAACTACATTGTTATAAGACATAGTTCAGAGGGGCACTAAGCAGTCCAGGAGAGATACGAGAATGTTGGTGCCAAAGTTTATTTGAAAATAAAAGCTGAAATCTTCAGGTTGTCCACCTCTGATATAGTTCCTTTCATAATGGAAGTTCCCATATTCATACCATGTAATGTTTAGAAGTTAATTAAAAAGTGCTGTTTAAGCTGCTTTGAATCTTCTGTCAAGTTTCCATGGCTTGATGTTGTCTTACAATAAATTACCCATTTTGTATCTTACATCTAATCCATGCCATTTTCTTGGATTTCAAAAAACCTCATTTTATTGCCCCCACCACACACCATCCTCTGAAAACAAAAGTCACATAATATTTTCAAGCATTGTTCAAAAATAAAGCATTTTTGCAACCAATTCTTGCTATGAAACAATATGCACACAAAATGTATTTCTTAAATCCCATAAAATCCTCCAACATGAGGCAAAATGATAAAGTGTTTAAAAAGTGGCTGCAGACCGCAACATTGTCATTCAAAGCTGTTTTTTGTCCATTTCAGTTCAAAATACTAAAACATTTAATCACTAAAGCATTAAAAAGAATTTACACTCTATTTATTTCGATCAGCTTACCTCTTCAGAAATATATATACCCCAAAAATGTGCATACATTAGCAGCTATAAACATTACATGGCATATCACACTATGTCAGCTTATATGAAAACGTATAAAATGTGAATGTATTCAAAAAACTATTCTGCAGTTACTATCTTTAAAGCAAGACATAAAATCATTATGAAGTCTTGTAAGCATAACACTGTTTCAAACAGAAATAAATATATAACACTTTCTCGTAAATTACAGCAGCAAAAAACAAGAGGCATCCTTTTTTTAAGCAAGACTTTCACCACTACAGCAGCTGTTCAGACCTGAATTCCTCTCACAGCCTGCTTTATATTTTCCAGTAGGGCTTTATTTTCTGGACTCTGATAACGATCTTGATTTGTATACATGTCCGTCAAAGTGGTCACGTAAGCATCAAAATTTTGTTCATTGATTGGTTCCTACGAGATATTAAATAGTAGTTCATATACAACTTTTATTTTCTTGATTGTATATTCATTTAAGCATAACATACTATCATATTATATTGCCACCATTTTTTATAATATTTAAAATGCCTATTTAGATCTTAATTTTACAGGATACATTGGAACAGGCCCACTGTGCCTTTGTTAGCAGTTAAATTTATCTTTATGGTCTCAGTGTTGTTACCACAAATATCCAACTGGTTGAGGAACCATAAACATAAAAACAACATCTACTGTATGAGGTGAACTGAAGATCGCCAAATTCCTTAACTTGTGCTCTCAATCACTTACCATATGTGGCAGCTGGATATTAGCTAGACTATGAATTAAAGACTGGCTTAAATTGGCCAGTTCATGAAGAAGAGACTCATTTTGCTGTTCAATTACTTTGTTCTCCTCTTCTATCGTCTTCAAGTTGCTCTCCATTGTGGTAATCTAAAATGGATAAATTTGTGTACAATGTAATATAAGGCAAGCCGTTATAAAGCATGCGTTCTTGAAGTGAGTGATAACAGTAATATCAGAACAAAAGAGGGCCTTTTTGTTTAAATAAAAAGATTTCACTTGTTTATAATTTTTTTATATTTTTAAGAGCTTTTTCTGCTATGTACAACTGCAAATTATATGACTTTATTTTAACGGCTTGACTTTTTTTACAGTGGAAGTACTGATTTACCTTATATTTGATTGTACAGGCTTTGTATCAATTTAATATTTTTAAAAAATAAATATACTTTTGTATTTAAAGGCACTTATAAGGGCCTCAAACTTGCAAGCTGATTCATGTGGGCAGACTCTTATATGTGCCTGGACCCCAGCTAAAATCATTGGAGGCACCATATGAGTATAAGAATCCACCTGTATCCATGAGGTTGCAGGATCAGGGCTAGTGTGAGTAGCTGATACATTTATCATATTTTTGTGGTATATGCCATTAACTAAGTGTGCACAATTCTTTGCTGTCACCATTCGGCTCTTTGGAATTATATTTGCATTCAACCTATACTGCCCAATGAATATTCTCACAGAACTTTCAGTGAAAGCTAAACAGTTACACATTGTTGCACAATAAATACAGCAAAATAATCAGATGTGTGTGTCTTAGTACTATTCTTTTCTATATTTTTATGTTTTGCCTTATGTTACTAACAGCTTTCAATGTTTATGTTTAATGATAACAAAATGAAGTTTGCTGTATTTTATTAGCCATATATTTGTTGTTGTGTGGCCTTTATAAATATTCTCTAAGATGTAAATTACTTAACGACAGAACTTACAACATTTGATTACGGTCTCAAATGGGTTGAAATTTAGGAAAAGAAACTGTGTGTTGCATAAACATGAAGTGGTCTATATAAGTAACTTACTGGATGTGAGACTGATATAAATACAGCGGTCACACTTACAAGATGTATTCCATTTGGAGAGATATTAGCATATCCAACAGTGTTCCCCATTTTAAGTATACTGTTCAAACCTGTAGAATCTTTCTAAAATGAAGAAACATTTAAAGCGTGACCAGTGTACGTGACTATTTAAATTCCATGACATAGGACAACTCATCACTTACCAAGTGTAAAATGTGTGTGTGTGTAGGGTAAGATGTACATTGGCAAGAGGGTAGAAAATGAAGCCCAAGAAGCAGAAAAGAGCACATAGAGCTAAATTCTCAAAGAAACAGTCACCTGGTTCTAATTTGACATCCACAATTAACTGCAGGTATAATATATTATAGGAGAAAATGATAGTATTTTGATGTGAACTATCTCATTTGTCAGCACAAACAGTATGGAGGCCTGAGGGAGAGAAGATTTTTATATGACCATCAGATGAGCCTAAGTCAGTATGTTTTAATAGGTTTGCTCGCACAATCAGACAGTTAGATGCCTCAAGTCTATCATTGTGGATTTTTGATAATTTGATCTGTAATATTAATTGATAAAAGCAAATCTTTTCTTAAGACCTTGGTGCACACATAAGACTAGCTGTCAAGTAGGTTTGACTTTGACTACTGATATTTATGCAGCAGATAATCCAAGCTGAGACACACACTGTCAATATTACAGGGGAACGTTTCTTCGGGATGAATAGTTTTTGAACTATTTCTCCAGCATGCTGCAATAGGCACAAATTGTTTTACTTTAACACAGAGAATGGAAAGACATTCCAGCTCTGTTGCTATGTTTTCAATGTGTATGTCAGAGACCAGGCCAAGCACATGCCCTAAACTTATGCTCTTTTTGGAATCCAGTGCTAAAGAGCCAGTCCTACTACATATGTGTAACTTTGTTTTTTTTTTAATTCTTCTTAGCTAAGGTCAGTCATACTCCAAGTCATTATGTTTAATATTCATCCTTACTTTTTTTTACATCAAAAGTAATAACTGAAGTCAGAGTATTGACCTCTGACATCAAATATAATTAGGGCCCAGTCCTAGGAGGTGCTGAGAGTCACCCATGAAAGCTCATGCTCCAAAATGTCTGTTAGTCTATAAGGTGCCACAGGATTCTCTGCTGCTTTTATCAACTACTATTGACTTCAATGGGAGTTGAAATTTCACAGTCTCTCATAGGATTGGTCCTTTAGGTGATTGACGACTGTTATCTGATAGATTTTTCCTCTTGGGCTAAACACAGAGATACCAAGCACCTGAAACTGCACTGATTTTTGTGAAGTTCCAGGTAATCAGCACCTCTCAGCATTTAGCACACTGTTACCTTCATAAGATATCTGAAATGTAATTGGTACCATTAGTTACGGCTCATATCAAGTGACTTTTCATTTTCATTTTCAGTGTATAAATTAAGTATAGTTACAGAACAGAAACTGCTCTCTATATTATAAATTTTCTTTTACATATTTCCCAATTTATATAATGAATTTTGTTTGAAATCTACATAACACAATGTATTCTTATAATAGCATATATTTTGTTAAGGTTAATGTTAAAATTTTATTGTCCAATACAGTACATATGGACTGTGATAGTCTTCATGACCTTAACGAGTTGATAAAAACCTTAAGCTATCTGAGTGATTTGCTCCACCAGGTCTGTCCTTTTGAAATGAAAACTCATTTTCCTTTGGAGAGCACAACAGGTTGAGAGTGTGACCCCTGAATTATTGTGAAGTCCGATTTTGTTGGGATTCTCCATTAGATGTCAATAGTTTTAACGACAGTAAATATTTGTCATCAACAATTTTACCCCCTTTCCAAGTCTGTGTCACATCAAAATGTGCAATAGATCCCTTGAACATTTCCTAAGAATATGCAGTGGTCTAAATCCTCCAAACGAACTGGTTCTCCCCAACTTGATCCATTACCCTGTTTCCTAAGAGTGTACAGTGGAAGCTGTTTGAGAAGTGAAAGCTAGAATTAGTGTAGGGATTGTGTGTTCATTGTGTTCATACAAGTCTCCACCCACAAGCCCTGATCCTACAAGTTCTTTCATACAAGAATAACTTTATGTTTTTGAGTAGCAGTATGATTATTTGAACACTGTGGGTGTTTCAATTTTTCATGTAATTTTTCTATATGGCCATAATGTATTAGGTATTCATCCAGAAATCCAAACACTTGTGGCAGGTTACAGGATGAGATCTGGCCTAAAGAATACTGGAGTGCCCAGATGGAAGGCATTTAAAAAAAAACACTTGCAAAAAACCCTGTAAGTCTTAATGTGGACTGTACCTAGTACACCTTATTGATATCAAACTGTGGGAAGACAAAGCATCATAAACTGCACTAGATAGGAGAGCTGGTTGGAAAATGTAATTTCAGTGGAAAGCAAATGAACCTCTACTCCATTTTCTATCCATCTACAGAAGTGGTCAAAAACCTCAACAAAACAGATTTTCATGAAAAAGAGAAATGAAAATGTTCACAGTATAGTTCTCCATTTTCTGACCAATTCCTTTGGACCCCAAATAGGATGAAGCTGGGGTATGGACTGAGTCCTTTCCAACCAATCAGTGGTCTAGTGCAGTTGCCATGAGGAGTGCTATACAATATTACAGGTGTAGCAATTGCTGCTTCTATATGAACTCCTTCTGCAAGCAGAATGCCCTGGCCACTACTGTGTTCTCATCTACCAGTGCCATGATTTAGCTGTCTGAGAATTTAACAGATACAAAGGTTGTATAAAATCTTATAAGAAGGAAATACAAAGGTGGCTATTTAGCCATAACTTTCAGTTTTTAAAACTGGTGGCCACTGTGGTGGGAAATAACTACCTAACAGCACCACAGATACTGTTTTCTAAGCTTACAGATGTAAATTAAGAACATATGAAATGTGAGCAAAAATGTGAAAGAAAATAATTTTTCCAAAGACAATTTTTCTCCTATATTTCTTTTGATCAATCACGTGTAAAATGTAGCTAAATTTAAGGCTTCATAAAACTGTTACCTGAGTTCTGAGTTTAATCATATCAGCTTCCATCTGGGAATTGGATTCATTTAGTTCCTTGATTTCTTCATCTAGCTGCTTAATTTCTTCATCATTTTCTATACCTACGCAATATCATAATAAAGGAGATATTAAAATAATTAAGCTATAAATCTGTGTTCTGCAACCGAGTCATTTCATATTTGAAATTAAACTTATTAAAGTAAAAAGTTCAGAAACACTAAGTCTCATCAAACTTCCCATTTGAAGTTAAACCCATGTATTTCCCATCGTGTCTCTTTTAAGAACTGTGGTAATTTTCCAATGAGAATGGTAGAAACAGCTTAGGGAGAGATAAAAACCTAACACCACTCTTTAAATATACTAATTAGGTCTTTGCATTATTAAAAATGTACCTCTACTAATGAATTATGCTGCATTGTCACACTTGACCTTTTAAAAAAATACTGGCAATGTCTCTTGTCCTTTTAAGGAAAGAAAAAAATATCCTAACAAGGCAATAGTTTCAAGTCACAATTATCCCAAAATCACTTGCTCGTATAATCAGGGGAAATGTTTCACAACACAGAAAAACTGTACAATACCACTGTCAAGCTGGACCACCTGCAGCCTCTGCCACCTCCATAGTTCTTTACCTAATGGCCATTACCGAATGACATAGGGTAACACGTTCAGAAGTGTTCAGGTGACTCAGGAGTCTAAGTCCCACTTTCAAAAATTATTTAAGCATTTAGAAGCCAGATTTTTAAAGGTATTTAAAAGACACAGATAGGTGCCTGCTGGGATTTTCAAAAGCACCTAGATGCCTAATTCACAATAATTTCAGTTGGGAGTTAGGCACTTTAGAAAACCCAGTAGGTGCCTATATGTTTCATTATGAACCAGAGTGCCTAACTGCCTAAGTCCAACATTTAGGCACCATTGGCATTCCAAAACCTCTTCTCAGCTGCTGCCTAACATTGGAGGTACCTAAATTCCCTCGGTGGCTATGTTTCCACCATAAAAGTTGCCAAGGCACCTAAATTTCAGCAACTTGACATGCACTCTGTTGCCTAAATCCTGACATACCTAACACACCTAACCCCGTGGGATTAACACTGCCTGTCTTCCCTTTGAGGCTTGATCCAGTAGGCATGTTCAGTAAGGAAGTAAAGTCCATTTTTTCATGTCTAAATGCTGGTGTCATCATAGCAGAATTTTTGGAAATCTTCTTGATCCATCGCTAACTTTACGCACTCATCAACTGATCTCTCAGTGATCTGTCACATACCATCTATCCATCTCCTCGTTGATCATCCCCTTGTATGATGACCCACCACCACTCTTTCCATGATAACTTTCTCGAGGATATTTCCATCTCTGTGCCTGGTGTGACCAAAGTACATACGTTCGCTTTTATTGATTTCTGAGAGCAGAGTCTGCTTCTCTCCAATAATATTTCTAACATAAGTGTTCATCTTTTCTGTCCAGGGATGGGGCCCCACTGGCAAGATAGGTGTTTCTCGCTTGGTTAGAGGACCCACTTTTGGGCCTTTGGGGATTTGGGTTAAGCTAGGGCTCTGAGCAGCTTATTAGTTGTGAGGCAAGGTCAGGGTTTAGGCAGCTTTACAAAGGCTGAATGGTGGAAACTTTGCACCAGGGGGACTTAGATGTGAACAGAGTTAGGCAGCAACTGAGTGGTGGCTTTGAAAATGTCAGTGGTGCCTACATGGAGTACTGAGGTGCCTAAAGAGGCAGATAGATGCTAAAGTACATTTAAGGAACTGGGCCTTTTGAAAATGGAACTTGGACTCTTAAGTAATTAGGTGCCTTTGAAAATGTTACCTCTACAGCCCATTCCTTACCTATTGAAATTAATAGCAAAACTCACTGATTTCACCAGGAGTAGGACTGGGCACCTTACTGATGGATATTGGTCTAGCTTCTTTCCTGTTCACAACACTGAAATGCTTTATTAAAGTTTGTAATGAACTACATCCATCAGTAGATGTGAGTTATAGGTCTTTGTCATTCATGCTGTTTCTGTCTTTGACAGCAGATACTAGAAAGCCCAAGACTGAATTATTGCGTTGGTTTATATTTTTAAGTTTTTGGTATTAATTACTATTGGTCTTGTATCTTCTTTGGTGACTCAAATTGCACTAAAGAGATCCCTTTTGAGTCCTATTTAATTCTGTATTTATGTGCTTGTTATGTGATCACCAGACCCTCAGCTGATGTCAAGTCATGTAGCTCCATTGGCTTCAGTGGTGCTATGCTAATATACACCGAGGATCTGGTCCTAAGTGTCACAACTAGATGGATGTCAATCCCTGTTGACCAGGGAATTTCTGTATTGCATGATCATCAGAGGAATTATAGTTTGCACAGTCAATAGCTTTCTTGAAGAGAAGTGCAATTAGACTAAATGACTACAGGTACCTGTAACATTGATCATCACATTTCTCTTTGTTTTTCCAGTTGCTGGGATGGAGATCTTTTTAATTCAGGAATCTTCCTTTTACATGTAAGCAGAGTCAAGATGAGTTCTACCCTGACATCTGGCAGTGAATTGTGGCAAATTGTGCAAAAGAACTTCAGGGGCTGATCTTGTTTGCATAGGCACACCCACCCGGCCTAGCATGAGCCCACAGCCACCCAAATGGTCACTTTGGCCCAGTTTCTCTGTTATTGGGGCAGGAAGAATAAAGTGTTGTTACTCTGATTATGTGAATCAAGGCCAGTGGAACTATTTTATGACAGAGGGACTCACCATCAACTAAGCAGCACTCGCTAGACAAGGGACATGGGTTCCAAAACCCAGTGAATTGAGAGAGGCTGGGTATAGACATTTGTACTTGGTGGTGTGGGCTTGAGGGCCTGAAACACCAATTGCACCTCTTCCTCTCTCCACTGTTGAATAGCGGAGCTAATTTTGATTCCATTAGGAATCTAGTTACAGGTTGCTATGTTGAATTCACTTTGGGTCAATGGTGCAGCAGCACTGGGGCTCCCCTACTACAAGCTGAAATCACTAAAGAGCTAAAATTACTAAGCGCTGAGATCACTGAGTGCTGTGTTAACTAGTGGGGGTACCTGAAGATATTTTGCTAAGTGAGTGGCAGAGTGGAGTAGTTTGTGGGACAGTTGGAGTGGCCCATGGGATGACAAGTGAAGGGAAGCGGAGTGGAGTGAAGCTGAGCTGAGCTGAGCAGTCTGCGGGATGGCTGGAGCGGCTCATGGGGATGGCTGGTGGAGCGGAGTGGCTGGCAGAGCACAGCAGTTTGTGGGATGGCTGGAGTGGCTCATGGGATGTCTGGTGGAGTGGGGCGGCTCGTGGTGAAGGCTGCAGCAGAACCCCATGGAGAGGCAGGGCAGTCGACCTAAGATGCCTCTAAACACTCCAAGCACCCCCTCCCCCGCATTTCTACCCAGGCTGGGGGGTGGGGGGTTAGGAACTCTGCAGATAAACTTTTGAACTCTGGGACTGCACTGACCAGAGACAGAGGATTTTGGGTTGTTGGACTTTTGGGAGTTTGGGTGATTCTTGGAAGCTGGACACAAGAGACCAAAGGGAAAGTACACAGCCCAATTTGCTGAGGTGGGTCTTTTGCTCATGGTTTGTGTTATGAATACTGTTTGTAGTGTTTCCTCAACATAATATCACATTGTTTCCCTTCTTTATTAAAAGGATTTTGCTACACTCAGACTCTGTGCTTGTGAGAGGGGAAGTATTGCCTCCTAGAGGCGCCCAGGGGGGTGTGGTATGTAAGTGTCCCAGGTCGCTGGGTGGGGGCTCGAGCCGGTTATGCATTGTGTTACTGAAACGGAACCCCTAGATACTGAACCCGGCCCTTGTTGCTGCCAACTCAGATGGGCAGAAGGGTTACATACATATGTCTTTACTGGACACACTGTAAAGTTATATTTCTCTAACCTCTCTAAGCTGTATCTCCACACAGGGGCAAAAAGGGCCAGATTTTTAAATATTGTTGCTACTGTATACACATTGTTCGGTACAACCTTCTCTAACTGTCCTTTAACCAAACCACCCATGCCTGACATACTAGTTTATTCATCAAACTTCCCTTCTGCACATCCCCTTCACAAAACTACCCTATCACAACATTACTGATTGCAGATGCTAGGTGTAGTAGTTTGGTGTATGGGAAGGGGTCATTTGGTAAAGATGGTGCAGGAGAACTGTGTCTGTGGCAGTTGTAATAGTGATAAGGTGCGTGCCTGTGAATGGAGGAGTAGAGAGTATGCATTAGTATATCGCTTAATTTTTTATTTCCTTGTTTTGTGAGTTTTTGTCAGGTATGTGATATATGCAGGCAACACAGGCTTTTGTGTGCTGATTTCTTAGGGGTTTGTATGTTAAAGATGTCGCACTCACACATAACTTCCTACTATTCCCATTTCTCTTTTTACTCAAGAGGTCCCCTAGGCTAATGACCTTCCTGTGGCTTGTCATCTAGGAGATCCCACCTGTGGTGAAGGATGGGAAGTCTGTCAGGCCCAGGGACTAGCTCAGTAACAGTGCTCCAGTTATCTAGGAAGGCTGCCCACCAGCATTCCCATGCTCCTACCCCGTGTAGTTTTTACGGGTAGGGATATGTATGAGATAGGGAAAATTAAGAAACTGGCAGGCAAACTCCATTGACAAGCTCCATTACGGAGCCAGTCCTTGGATCTGACAAAGCTCACTCAGTTTGCTACAGGGTGAACTACTCTGTGACAAATCATGCGAAGTTTTCTGGCTTGACCACTCTGAGGCAAGGAAGTTTAAGTCGCCCTCAGCAAAGATGGCCACTGCTGGCCATAGTCAATGAGAGTAACCCTTATGAAAGATGTCCTTGCCGTCAGGAGGCAGCGAGGGGCATTATGAAGAGAACCTGAACATAGGGGTATAGAGAAGGCAAGAGTGGGACACTGGCCTCTCTATGTGATGAGAAATGTAGAGTACATCTGAAGAATATGGGGTATGTGTGCAGGACGGAGTCTTGTAGGGCAGTGGAGTAGGAGAGGTAGGTGTGAACCTGAATGGGCAGGGAAAAAAGAAGGAGAAGGGAAAATATGATGGATAGGAGACTGAGGGGAAAAGCAGGACACACATGAAAGACAGAAGACAATGGAGGAGCTTGGAGGGAGAACGTAAGTGGGGCAGGGAGGATAGATAGGAGGCAGGATAGTGATTGTGGTAAGGGATGAGGACAGATTGGCAGCGCCTCCACCTAAAGAGTTTGGAGAGGGTATGTGGAGTCTTCCTCCAGGCAGCCAATGGGGAGCTGCACATTTTTTGCTTGTGTGTTAAAAGTTGATTTTTTAACCTAATCATACACAAATTGCCAGTAGACAGCTCTTCCTGGAGGCTCAAAAAACCAGAAAACATTAAAAAGAAAATAAGTGATTTTTTAATCTCATGATTTTTAAACCAATCTCATGCCCTGGCACACACTTAATTACAATCTTTCTGATGGATGGGGTTTCTCTTGACATGTTTGATTAATGATATTTTGCCACCAATAGATTACACATATCTTTAATGGGTTTTGCAGACACCAATACAGTTGATTATTAATGTGATAACTCTATATTCATTACATTTGTAACAACAAATTAATTCTGGATTTTTTTAAAGACTACTCCCCACTTCTCCCAAGTTCTAAAAGAACTCTGATGAATCTCCCATTTTTTCCTGACTATAGCCCTCCCCTTCACACCTTTGAAGTGTCATAGCCTTTATTCTTCCAGCTAATGAGGAGATTCCTTTTGGAGCCAATCAAAGCTGCTTCTTAATTTCATAGTTCCAGTTTGGGATATTTTAACTGCTTTGTAAATGAAGAGGTCCCGTGTAGCGATTATTATTTATTATAGGCTCCTTTATACTGTGGTAGTGCTTTTCAGGCCAACCAAGTAAGGGCCCCACTGCGCTAGAGCCTAGATCCTTAAAGATATTTAAGTACCTAACTCTCACTGAAATCAACAGGAGTTAGATGCCTAAATACCATTGAAGATCTGGGACTGGGAGCTGTATAAACATACAGTAAATGACAGTCCCTGACCTAATGAGATCACAGTCTAAATGATAAGACATATTAGATGTATGAGACAAACAATTAGACTGGGATTAAGGGAGAAAGGGTAACAAAACCATAGGTGGTGTGCAATTCTTTCCCAGTCAGGAACAATGAACACAAATTGTCACCTGGCTAGCTGTTAAAAGATGGCAACATTCCATAAGCATTAAGGAAGTGGTAAATTTTGAGAAGGGATTTGAAGGTGGAAAAAGTGGCAGCTTTATGGATTTTGGATGGCAGTTTATCGCATGTGTAAGGGATGAGATTAATGGTCCAGGGAAAATAAGCACCTCTCATTAAATACAATTCTAAACTTAAAGAAGTGTTGCAACACTGTTGGTCCCAGGATATTAGAGAGACAAGGTGGGATATTAGAGAGACTTCTGTTGGTGAGAGATACAAGCTTTCAAACTCTCTCACCAACAAAAGTTGGTCCAATAAAAGATATTATCCACCTTGTCTCTCAAAAGTTTAAAAAGTACTTTCCCTTGGATTGCATATGAACTGCTGACAGTGCTTTTCACACAACTCCAACATGGCTGGGATGTTGGATATAATGCAGCTTTATGATATTGCTTTGCTAGTATTTGCCCTGGAGCACAATTGCAGGAAGATTGAAAGTAGTTTTGCATAGTTTTCCATCGGTCAGCCAGGAATGTGGGCCTCCAGATTGGCCAGAGGATTTCCTGAAGATGATTAGCACAAGGCCTTCTGGATCTGACTTTCAGAAGAGCCGAGCACCTACAATTCCAGTTGAAGTCAGTGGGGGCTGGGTGTGCTCAGCACCTCTGAAAATCAGGTCCCCTCCTCTTCTGAGCAGTTGAGCAATGGGAGACCCACTGGCCCACTTTGGAGCATCAGACTTAAATCAGAAAAAACATAGCAGTTTATTATATTTGGAAATATTTACACAGTAACCTTTGTGTAAATCCAGAATCTCCTCAATAAAGTCAATAAAGGTGTAGATTTTCTCTGGTGTAAGTCAGGCCAGAATCTGATCTACTGTATTTCTGGCTCAGGCTTCAATAGCATGGACGTCATCTGCATTGCTTTCTAAAACAATCTCGTTCATGATATACACTAAGAAAGACTTATAAAAAGGCCCACATACCAATGTGTCTTATCTTGCAAAGAGATAATATTTAAAAAAGAATTATTGAAATTTTACCATTACTGGCCCGTTGCTTTATAGTTAGCATCTGTTCTCCAGACAGCTTTGCTTTCTTCATGGCAGAAGTGGCTCTGGGGCATCCTGATAGACTGTGAATGATAAGAAAATAAAGAACCTATTCAATTGACCATGCATCCGACAAAGTGGATATTCACCCACGAAAGCTCATGCTCCAAAACGTCTGTTAGTCTATAAGGTGCCACAGGACTCTTTGCTGCTTTTATTCAATTGTAATAGATCAAGACAATAAATTTGTCAACTAAAACTGTCATGACAATAACATCTGAGAAAAAGTTTATCTCCACTCTGCATCAAAATGATAGGGTACCTGGTTCTGAAAGAGAGGGAGGAGCTTCATAAATGATTTTTTGGTTTTATTTTTCTGCCCCCACCTATTTTTGAATGTGAAGATTATATATAAATCCAAGGAAATGCATTTTATGTACAAAATCTAACTAGGAAAAGAACAATGCAGCCTTTTAGTGATAAGTACCCATAAATAACCTACCTTCTAAAAAGGGTTACTGCTTAAATGCTCCATTTAAACAAAACATTATCTGCCCTACTCCTTTCAACTCAAAAACCCAAACACAAGAACTCTGAATTTCAAGGACTAAGGGAACTGGCTAGCTCTAACTGTATCTTTAATAACGAGCTCTTTTTAATGACTAGCCCTTTTAAAGTATGCTCATTTTTATAGATATAACCTACTCCTATATTTGAATTATTCTTTTTCTAAATTCCTTTTTAAAACATGTGAATTACTTTGGATCAGATTTTTGTTTAGACTTTGGCAAAGTGCATTCCCAGCCCACGATGAGACCTGCATGTAAAATGAGATTTAACACTGTATTTCAGGGTTCACGCCTCCACTATCTCGTTCTATGTACAGAGTCCTAGATACTATTTTGGGAACAGGTGTTCTATATACTAATACATGAAATACATACAAATAATTATTTTCTTGAAATGTGGAGCATTTTGATAAAGACAATTAAGTACAGCAATCCATTTAAAACTGAGAGAATCAGAAGTATGGGGGCAATTTTTCTATAAAGAACTACAATCCCAACAGAATTTCAATTCAGCATCTCTGAAATGTAGGATAAACCATTTATCCAGTTAAGCTTATACAGTCTTTGATTAATACCCATAGTAATGCAGAGATATTGTATTATATTGGACACCTCAGAAATCCATTCAATCAAGATACAATATCCCTTACTGATCAATTTTCAGTCAATCAGCAGTTCCCACCATTTGCAGATGTGATCAAAGAAATATAGAAACTCAGATTTAATTGTTGGCCAAAAAAACTCAACAATTCACTAGTATTTAGACATCTGACTGTCTCAGACTTTAAAAAATTGTAGGTGAAATCCTGGCCCAACTCAAGTCAATAGCAGTTTTACCACTGAATTTCATCATGTATTTTTTAAAAAGTGTTCCTAAGTGTGGTACATTTAAAAGTGTGCCTACATTCCCCAAATGTTGAACTTTCTCTCATATTATGCTCATCCTCTAATCACACCACGCACAAGAATACATCATCACAATACATTCTAATTGCTCTATTCTGGCAAAGAATGTTGGGCCAGATTGTCCTCACACTCAGCAATTAACTGTGGCACAAAATTGTTCTCATTCTTAAAAATCCTGTCCTTAATATGGCACTCTGTAGTAGAATCGGCAGGAGGAAAAATATGTCTACTGTCATTATAAGTTGGAGTATTATGTTCCCATTTCTACCAGTCTTTAAAAGCAGAGGACATTCTGAAATGTTTCCAAAAATCAATTCTACATTATTTCAGCACAAACATATTCAAGATTTAATAACATATTTGAACTCTAGATTCCACATGCTACATATATGCTTCTGCATACTGTGAAATTTGCACTTTCTTCCCAAGGCTAGAGTGGATTTTCTCTACTGTTTTTTAATTGTTCACATGTCAAGCTTAAATGCAGAGTCAGAACCAATACAGCAGTTAATTTTTCTCCTAAATAACCTAGGTATGTGCAATATGGAAACAAATTCCAAGGGATATGGTAGCTTCTCCATCACTTGGAGTTTTTAAATAAAGGCTCGATTTCTTACTACAAGATATGCTCCAGTTCAACCACAAGTTATCAAGCTTGATCCAACAATCATTAGGTGAAGTTGTATGGCATGTGTCCTGCAGGAGGTCAAACTAGATGATTGTATTTGTTCCTTTTGATCTTAAAACCTATGACTTTCCAACACTGACGTTCACTCGTTAAAATATACTACTCTGAGTGGTCTGAATTATCACATCTACAAGGTTTTGAATTATTATTATTAAGCAGAACTGATAAAAAGAGGGACAAATTTTTCACAAAAAATTACAATTTTTAACCGCATTTTCCATCAATATATTCAAAATTGATTTTTGCCAGTTCTGTGAATGAAATGATATATAATAATAAACTATGGCTATTATTATCAGTGTGATCTAGTGGATAGGGCTCTAGGCTGGGAGGCAGGAAACCTAGGTTCTGTTTCCAACTCTGCCACTGACCTGCTGCATGACCTTAGACAAATCACTTTACTTCCCTTGCTCTCTCCTTGATTTGTTTTGTTTATTTAGAAGTAAACTTTTGAGGACAGACTCTCTTTTGTTATGTGTGTCACAGTTCCGGGTTGTCTCCTTTGTGGTCTCCTCCAGGGCACCGCTTTAGATCTCAGGACTCCAGCAATCACTGCTCTCCCTCACCCTCTAAATAGGGGATTTAGGCTTGCAGTCTCTACTACAATTCACTGTCATCATAACAGGTCTGACTTTAGTCCAGAACCTGCAGTCTGTTTGTTCCCAGGGACAATGACAGAGTGACCAGTCAGCCTTCATGAAGCCCAGTACATTTGTTTTAGGATAAAAGAATTATAAAGGACACAAATAATAAAACAAGATGCAATCTACAGGCATGCTAGGTGTCACCCATATTCCACATGGGAAGCCTGGTAGGTTCCAGTCCTTCAAACCCTTCCAGAAGGATTTTGCCCTCTTGGTTACAATCAAAATGAAGGTCCTGAATCAGTTTATGCTCACTCTTTATGGCAAAGCCCTTTCTTTGTCTCCTGGGCCCCTTGAACCCAGTCTGAATGAGTTTATGCAGTTCCTCCCAGGGCTTGGGACTTCTCCGGAGTTGTTTAACTGTCCCAGGATTTTCAGTAATCAGTTCCTGAAGTGAATTTGGTAACCTTGCCCCATGCACATGGCCACCAGGTTTGTATAGTTTTTGGGAGTGCCCAGAATGGATCCAAGCAGAGCCATCCCATCCATAGGACAGACCATGGCAACCGCTCTGTGCTCTTGGGGGTCCCGCACTTCAGGGGGACATGGGTCCAGGCCAGCCTAGGGGAGTTAGCGGGGGACCTGGCACTGGCAGCAGCAAGCGACCTGGCCCCAGCCTGCTCTGCTCAGCACCGCCTGCCCTACTGGCTCCAGGCATTGCTCAGGGGGGGAGGGCAGAAGCCAGAAAGAAGTGGTGCACGGCCTTGCAGGGAAGAAAGTGGAATGGGGCGGAGAAGGGAGTGGAACAGGGGTGGGAGAGAGGCGCAGGGGCTAGGGAGGGTGGGTGGGGCAGGGTTGGGGTGGGAAGAGGCAGGGCAGAGTGGAGCAGAGAGCAATATCAAGGTGGGCTGGGCTGGGGGGGCCGGTTCTCCATGCTGCCAGTGTCAGGTCCCCATACCCCAATGGCCTGCCCTGGATCCGCCATCCCCCTGAAGCCGCAGGGCCCACAAATCAGGGCCCAGGCGGTTGCCCCGGCTTCCATCCCAGAGGACAGACAGCTCTGCAAAATAAGCCCAAACATTGGTGGAGCTTGGCCCCATGTTCGAATTTGGTGGCCAACCATACTAAATCGCTGCCTATATGGCCCATGCAGCAGAAATACAAATCCCTGGTTGTACACCCTCGGTTCGGCGCTCCGACCCCTCAGGTCCGGGCGGGAGCCAGGCACTCCTTCTCAGAATGGGTGGCCACTCTAGCAGATGGGTCCACGCCGTAAACTGTACTTGGAGGGCAAGCAATAAGTCTTATGGGCCCTGCCCTTAGGTGGCGCGGCACCAACCAGTATCAGGCTTCGGGGCCCCGTGAGGCAGGGCAAGAGCGGTAACAAGCTTAGAGGCCCTGGCCCTAGGCGGCGGGACCAAACAGTTTCAGGCTCTGACCTTATGGGGCAGGCCAGAGCGGTAACAAAGTCAGGGAGCCCTGGCCCTTAGGCAGGGCGGAGCACCAAACAGTCGGGCCTCTGACCCTTTGGGCGGGCAGCTGTAACAAAGTTACATAGGCCCTGGCCACTTCAGGCAAAGGTCGGGCAAGCAAACAGTTCAGGCTCTGCCTCTGGTCGAGACAAGCATACAAGTCTAGAGGCCCCCTGGCCCTTCGGAGGCGGGCACCAAACAGTTCAGGGCTCGGCCCTCTTGAGAAGGAGGAAGCCGGCTAGCAAGTCTACGAGGCCCTGGCCCTCAGGCAGGGCAGAGGCAACCACAAACCCGTCGCACACATGCTCACAAGGCAGAATTCCTGGGGACAGGGGGATTTTACCTAGCCCACCGGGTACGGGTTGGCAGGGGGAAACGCAGGCCCACCCACTTCCTTGCGTTCCGGAGCCCGGACCTGGTAGCGGCCGGTCGCCCGCTAAGGCGGTCAGTGGGATCTGAACCGAAACACACTGGACAGGGTGCAGAGGAGCTCCCACCGAAACACTGATTAGTGGGTCAGTGGGGAATCCTGGCCGATACACACGGGGCTCAACTGAGCTCTGGGCCCTGGCTTTTATACTTCCTGTCCCGCCCCTTGACTTCCGGGGGGCGGGAACAGGCAGTACTGGCTCCGCCCACGGAGCTGCCTGCTCTGGCTCTTCCCCCTCAGGTGCAGCGGGGAGCCAGGGCGCCTCCTGGTCCATAAATAACATTTATAAAATTGATAGAATAATCTGAAAGATATTGCTTGTATCTGTTATATCTGGCACAATGTGTTTGTACAGTGTCTGGCACAGTGGGGCCTGACCTTGAGGAAGAACTGATTTTTGGGGAAGAACTGAAATAACAACAGTTTAATGCCTCTATGGATCAAAACCATGACAAGATTAAAGAGTGGCATAGAGAAATGTGCACAGAGAAGTTTGTGAGAGATACATCACTGGCACAACCAAGGGAATGGAGGATGACAGGATAAAACTTTAGGGTTCTGTACCATTTTAATTATCTTGAACCACTCTCTTTCTTTTAGCCCTTAGTTTAAGCTTTTACCCCTCAGTTTAAGCTTCTACCCCACGTCTATGGCAGGCTGAAGAGTCCAATTTTCAGCGAGGGTGAGGAATCTGATCCCCAGCAATCATACCATGATGGTGTTTATTTTGTGACGCCAGTAGAGAAGAGCCCACAGAAATCCAAATGTGGAAGTGGCCAGCCTGTTCCTCCTGCATTAAGGGATAGTCTCCTTTCCAGAGCACAGTCTCTTCTGGGCTGTCACTGCAGTGATGTTTGTGTTGCCATGCAAAAATCATCCTTTTGTGACAGAAATATTATCTCACAGTGTTGTGGTGTGCCAGCCATCAAGATGTTACCAACAGTGAATTAATTAAAAATTCTGGGTAACAGAGCATATTGCTCCTTTAAGACAGAGACCAGGTCTAGCACTATCTTGACCCTGGTTTTCGCCTGGGTTGGGACATTCTGGGAGTTGTAGTCTGGGAATTGTGGACTACCACAGCAAGGCATGCTGGGAAAGGGAGCTAATGTATATAAGCAGTTCTGATTCCTCATCACATGGAAAGACTAGGAAGAAGTAGGAGCTCCTATAAAGAACATGGCTGGACTTAAGATAGAGGGCAAAGAAGTTTGCAAGATATTGACACAAACCTGCTGTGGAGAAACTGCAACCTCAGAAATTAGTCTGAGGGAAGAATTTTGTTTTCTTTGGGCTTCTGTTGTGTATTTGACTGGTGAGCCTGTGCCCTGAGAAGTAGTTTAGCTTGCCAAGGGAGTAATTCATGGACAGATCCCAAGAGAACAGAATGTAAGGGGCTTTTTAGTTGATCACACATTATCCCAGGAAGTGGTGAAGGAAGTGGCTTTGGAGAAACAAATGCAGATAGTCTGAGGCTCAGCGGTAACAACTGATTCCAGTCCTGGAGCCTGAGGCCACAGCTCCCTGGTGGGAGGGAACCTCTATCATGATGACTTGTACACTGGCTCATAGAGTTGTAGACTCTAAGGTCAAAAGGGATTATCATGATCATCTAGTCTGACCTCCTGTACATTGCAGGCCACAATACCTCACCCATCCATTCCTGGAATAGACCCCTAACTTCTGGCTGAGTTACTGAAGTCCTCAAATCAGGTTTTAAAGATTTCATGATACAGAGAATCCACCATTTACACTAGTTTAAACATACAAGTGACCTGTGCCTCATGCTGCAGAGGAAGGTGAAACCACCACAACCAAAATATGGCGATCAGTTAGACCCTGAATATGTGAGCAAGACCCATCGGCCAGACACCTGGAAAAGAATCCTCTGTAATAACTCAGAGCTCTCCCCATCTAGCGTCCCATAACCAGATGTTGGAGATATTTGCTGCTGGAAGTCACAGATTGGCGACATGGCATTATTGGCAGTCTCATCGTTCCACTCCCTCCATAAACTTATCATGCTCAGTCTAGAAGCCAGTCAGATTTTCTTCCCCCATTGCTCCACTAGGAAGGCTGTTCCAGAACTTCATTTCTCTGGTGGTTGAAAACCTTCGCTTAATTTCAAGACTAAAGTTGTTGATGGCCAATTTATATCCATTTGTTCTTGGGTCCACCATGGTGCTCAACTTAAATAACTCCTCTCCCTCCCTGGTATGTATCCCTCTGATGAATTTATATAGAGCAATTCTATCTCCCCTCAGACTTCTTTTATTCGGCTCAACAAGCCAAGCTCTTTGCATCTCCTCTCATAAAGTACATTTCCATTCCTCAGATCATCCTGGGAGCCCTTCTCTGCACCTGTTCCAGTTTGAATTCATCTTTCTTAAATATGGGAGACAAGAATCGCACACAGTATTGCAGATGAGGTTTCACCAGTGCCTTTTATAATGATACTAACACTTCCCAGTCTCTACCGGAAATACTTAGCCTGATGCATCCTAGGATTGCATTAGCCTTTTTCACGGCTGTATCACATTGGCAGCTCATAGTCATCCTGTGACCAACCAATATACTCAGGTTTATCTCCTCCTCTGACACTTCCAACTGATATGGCCCCAGTTTATGGGAAAATTCTTGTTGTTAGTCCCTGGGATTGCTAGGGTTCAGAGTTCATGTGGCATTATAATGAATGGGGTAGTTGACACTTTTCTTTGCCCTACTATTTCCCTTTATCTCTCTGAGGAGCCAGACAAATGAGACAACACTGTATTCACTCAAAATCAGATTACCTCTGTCCCGATAAGGTCTAGACATTTAATTAAAAAAAAAAAGCCTACATTCTGCAGGAAATAATGGGGCCAACAGAAAAGTCCCGATCCCTGGCCCAGCTCTAATTTTAACTGCCCTATGCGTGTATCTTGTTGAAATGTTTACAATCATATAATGAACTGAGTTGGGAATCTTGGAAGCAGGAAGACCCCACTCTTTGCTGGTAAACACTCCACTTACTTCTGCCTGCACTACAGATGTGATTCACCTCCCCAAATGGGGATTACTAGCTGCTGCTCTAAGTTGGAAACAATCCGGGTAAGGCAGGTCACTCTGGAAGGTTAGCCCACGTACCGGGAAGAATTAGCATAATGCCAGTAGTGTGCTAAAGTGCAGAGGGTGGGCCAAGGGCAGAAATAAGATTATCAGGAAGAATGAAGCTGAGAAACTACTATGGAAATGGAAGGAGTTATTGGTTGCCAGAAGAAGAAAGAAAGGGAGAAAGCGAGGAGGAGGATGGAGTGAGGCAGGATTTCTGCCAGATTAAGGAGAGAATATAGGAATTTACTTGCCTCCACTCCTTCAGAAGACAGAAGAAAACATGAATAAAATTTGCTTCAGTGCTCAAACAATTAAAGCAGAATTTACCCTCAATGCCTCAAAAATCACCGACTTTTCTAAAAACAACCCCAACCAATAGAAATATTTTACCAGATTATTTAGTGGTTTCAACAGAATAATACATATCAACTCACATCAGATATATGGCCTTTATAATTCACTTCTCAGTGATAGGTCTTCCGCTACAAGTGGGATTAGCGTGTAATCATTTTAATGCTCTAGTGCCTTGTAAACCTTATGTTGGCTTTTACACAGACATACATAACTCAGGTTTGTTCATTGTAGTAAAGAACATCACCGTTTCTGTACAGTGCAAAGCAATCAAGGTTACCTTGGTTGCGGTTGCCATTATTCTCACATACATGAGAACCATCATGGGCAGGCAGTGCATTTGAGCATGTGGTGCAAGCAACTGACAGCCCTCAGGGACAGTGGATGCAAGAGTGGCCGCACTGGAGGAACAAAGGGAAACAGAAAGGTACATAAATGTTCAGGGACACAGTAGAGATGTCCTATCTCCTGTCCGACTGTCCCTGGGCTGTTAAGGAAGATGAAAGTCTCAAAACAGGAAAGCATCAATCTGGAGCAGAGGGAAATGATCCCATAATCAGAACCTACCTTCCAGATGATGGCATTGTATTCACTTGCACTGAGGATACCATTCCGGGGGCAATTATTAAGAAGAGACAGGTAATAATAGTAGAGGATTTGATTATTAGAAATATGGATAGTTGGGTTTGTGATAACTGGGAGAGCTTCATAGTGAATTGCTTGCCGAGTAGGAAAGCAGCAGATCTCTTGAGACATGTAAATAGCCTTCTATGTAGTGCTGAGGAGAAGCTAGTGGTGCTGGTACCAGTGAGACAGGGAAAGGGAGGAGAGAGGTCCTGGAGGCCAAATGTAGGTTGCTATGTAAGAGACTGAAGTCCAGGACCTCTATGGTAGCATTCCTATAATTACTATAAAGTGGGTATATAATTGGTTGAAAAACCATTCCCAGAGAGTAGTTATCAGTGGTTCACAGTCAAGCTGGAAGGGCATATCAAATGAGTATTTCAGGGATCAGTTCTAGGTCCGGTTCTGTTCAATATCTTCATCAATGATTTAGATAATGGCATAAAGAGTACACTTATAAAGTTTGCAGACGATACCAAGATGAGAGGAATTGCAAGTGCTTTGGAGGATAGGATTAAAATTCAAAATGATTTGGACAAACTGGAGAAATGGTCTAAAATAAATAGGATGAAATTCAGTAAGGACAAATGCAAAGTACTCCACTTAGAAATGAACACTCAGTTGCACACGCACAAAATGGGAAATGACTGCCTAGGAAGGAGCAACTGAATATTGACAAAATATACAAGTGCATCTGTACAAATGCTAGAAGTCTAAATGCTAAAATAGGTGAACTAGAGGGCCTGGTATTAAATGAGGATATTGATATAATAGGCATCACAGAAACATGGTGGAATGAGAATAATCAATGGGATATGGTAATACCACGGTATACAATATATAGGAATGATAGAGTAGGTTGCGCTGGTGGGGAAGTGGCACTATATGTGAAAGGCTCAAATAACGTAAAAATCTTACATGAAACAAATTGTACCATAGAACCTCTATGAATAGAAATTTCATGTTTAAATAAAAAGAGTATAGCAGTGAGAATATATTCCTGACCACCTGACCGGGGTGGTGACAGTGTCTGTTAAATTCCAAAGATATTAAGAGAGGTTACAAAAGCAGAAAGCATAATAATACTAGGTTTCAGAGTAGCAGTCGTGTTAGTCTGTATCCGCAAAAAGAACAGGAGTACTTGTGGCACCTTAGAGACTAACAAATTTATTTCAGCATAAGCTTTCGTGGGCTACAGCTCACTTCTTCGGATGCATAGAATGGAACACACAGACAGAAAATATTTATACATACAGAGAACATGAAAAGGTGGAAATATGCATACCAATAGGAAGAGTCTAATCAATTGAGATGAGCTATAATACTGGGTGATTTCAGCAATCCCCTTATTAACTGGGTTCATGTCACCTCAGGACACAATGTAGAGATAAAATATTCAGACACTGAAAATGACTGCTTCGTGGAGCAGCTAGTCCTGGAACCCCCAGACACAATTCTTGATTTAGTCCTAAGCGAAGCACAGGATCTGGTCCACGACATAACGATAGCTGAACTGCTTGGTAATAGTGACCATAATGCAATTCAATTTCACATCCTTGTAGGAGGCCAAACACCAGAAAAACCCTCCCCAGTAACATTTAACTTTAAAAAAGGGCCCTATACAAGAATGAAGATGCTTGCTAGAGGGAAATTAAAAGGAACTGTCACAAGGGTTAAATGCCTGTAAGCAGCATGGAAACTATTTAAAAATATCGTAATAGAAGCTCAGACTAAATGCATACCCCAAATCAGAAGACAATAAGATGACCAAAAGAATAACCATGGCTAAACAGCGTGCAATAGAGTCTGTCAGAGGCAAAAAGGCATACTTTAAAATTTGTAAGTCAAAACCTAGTGAGGATAATAGGAAGGTGCACACACACTGGTAGGATAAGGGTAAAAGTATAATAAGGCAGGCCAAGAATGAATTTGAGAAGCAACTTGCTAAAGATGCAAAAACTAACAGTAAGATATTTTGAAAGTAAATTAAAGGTTGGAACCCTGTCAAATAGGAAGTGGGGTCAGTAGGTGACCAAGGTGTTAAAGGAGCACCTATGGAAGATAAAACAACTGCAGAGAAGCTAAATGAATTCTTTGCATCGGACTTCACTGCAGAGGATGTGGGGGAGATAGCCTCATCAGAGCTGTCCTTCTAAGTATGGTCCCACATTGATGTATCAATGGAAGACGTTTCAGAACAAACTGATAAATTAAACAGTAATAAGTCACCAGGACCAGATGATATTCACCCAGGAGTACTAAAGGAACTGCAATAAGAAATTGCAGAACTACTAATGGTAATATGTATCCTATCACTCAAACAAGCCTCTTACCAGATGATACAGTGGTCAGACAGCTTTTTCAGATCAAAGCAATGTTTAATCTGAATAGCAGGAACAAAGCATAACACAAGAGACAAAGGACCGTAGCAATCTATATGCACATCTGTTTCACCCAAAGCTTACCATCTCCTAGAAGCTTTGGAAGACTCAGTTGCTTCAGACCCATGCCACAGGACCTGTCTATTTGTCTGTGTCAGTCTCCTCCTCACAAGCTGCCCTGAACAACTGCCTTGCCCTCCTTTAGAGAGTCATCTTTTAACCATTTCAGTTCTTTTGATCTGTCTGTTCTCAGCCTTAGCAAAACAGCTGTGTAACTTTGCCAGGGTCTGCAAATAGCATCTTCACAGCTAATAACTCAGATATTTGTTCCTTAACCTCCTGACTTATTTACCAAGGTATCTTATTTGGATTCATTGTTGTTAACTTCTTGCTAGTCTTCTGATAGCTCTTCTATTAATTAACCCTACCTGTATTTATGGTCCATATTCTAAATTAGTCAGACAATAAACATTTCCCAGGACCCTGTCACATTCAGGTTTCATAAATTAATACAGATCAGTCCCTTGTCCTTCACAGAGAGATAACAGTGGATGATGACCACTGCTCCTTCCCAGTGAATAAGACGGAGAATATCTTATTGCCCTTATATAATTCCACGGTATGCCCACGTCTTGAATAATGCATACAGATGTGGTCTCATCTCAAAAAAGATATACTGGCGCTAGAAAAGGTTCAGAGAAAGGCAACTAAAATAATTAAGGGGTTGAAACGGGTCCAATATGAGGAGACATTAAAGAGGCTAGGACTTTTCAGCTTGGAAAAGAAGAGACTAAGAGGGGATATGATAGATGGATATAAAATCATGAGTGGTGCGGAGAAAGTGAATAAGGAAAAGTTATTTACTTGTTCCCATAATATAAGAACTAGGGGACACCAAATGAAATTAATGGACAGCAGGTTTAAAACAAATAAAAGGAAGTTCTTCTTCACACAGCACACGTCAACCTTGGACCTCCTTGCCTTGAGGACGGTTGTGTAAGCTGGACTAAAACAGGTTTAAAAGAGAACTAGTAAATTCATAGAGGCTTAAGTCCATTAATGACTATTAGGCCAGAGATGGGTAAGAATGATGTTCTAAGCCTCTGTTTGTCAGACGGGTGGAGATGGATTGGCAGGAGAGAAGTCACTTGATCATTACTGTTTAAGTTTTGTTCCCTCTGGGAACCTGGCATTGGCCCACTGTCGGTACACAGGATACTGGGCTGGATGGACCTTTGGGTCTCACCTAGTTACCGCCATTCTTATGTTCTTATGTTGAAGCACACATGTTCACAGATCAAACCAGTCATTCCCCAAGCTGTTCCGTCAGTTTTGCCCATTACTACTGTGATGAATCCCCCATTGCACTTCTACATCATGTGAAGCCTTCTGTGACAGGATAGGAAGATGCTGGATTTCATTCCATGAGCCAAGCTCTGCCTGACTTATGCCCCGTGGGACGTCACTGTTCTCAATGACATTACAGGGTGTAGTATTCAGGGCTAATTATTTTCCCTCTGTGTTTAGCAATATTTTATAATTGGCATGAGCATTATCTCACAAGACTAATGTCAGGTAAGCACATATTTTTCAAATATCTTCCTTTCCAAAGAGGAAAATACATATAATTTGCTCAACTCTGATAGACTGTAAACAGCTTAGATAACCTCCTCCCTCTTAAAGAGATTTTTACACATACATGTTTCAAATGGGTGAATTCTGATTTAATGTATTTAGAACAAGACAGTCACAATGAAATTGAGGTGCTGAACACACAAAAGGGAAAGGACCCAAGGGCCCTTAAAATAGCATCTTTGCATGCACCTCTCTTACAATGTACTAGAGTAGCTAAGCTGCTCCCGAGTCCAGGTCTCTCTCAAGCTAGTCCACACCAATCCACAGTGCTGACATTGTCAGAGTGGAATGCCGTTTAAAATTAAGCTCTGTAGTAAAATCCTTTCACACCAGATTTGTGGGCTCTAGGGTCTCTGCCAACTTGTTCAAGAATCAAATTGTAAAAACACAGCACAGTGACCTATTTACATTTTGCTAAACAAAAGTTTACTTCATATGCCCTCACTGGTCTGGGACTGCACCCCAGAATGTGACAACAGCACCTCCATGAGGCAGGTAAACATACCATTTCACAGACGGATAAACGGAAACACAGAGAGGGTAAGGCCAATCTTTTGTTAGGCATCTCAGTCCATACACAGACACCTATATAAGTACCCTGATATTACAGAGGTGCTGAACATTTGTCTCTTCCTGAAGTCAATGGGAGCTGCAGATGCTCGACTCCTCTGCAAATCAGGCTGCTTAGACAGATGAATTTAGGTGCCTAGCTTTGGGCACCCAAGTTTGCAAAGGTAGGCCTAAGTAACTAAATAACAAGTCACACAGCAAGGCGTGGTAGATTTGGAGTTTTTATAATTTAACATTTATTTTTGGAAGTTCTTTCAATACACAAAAGGAATCATGATCTCCTCCTGAAAGACCTTATAGCTAAAAACAGAACTCAGGAATCTCGAATCCCTGTTTAAATCACTAGAAAGGTGGCTTCCCACAGAGAAAAAAAAAGACAAAATGAAATTAAAAGAAAAACACGCCATGGCAAGAGGTTGTACCGCAAATCAGGGTTATCTAACTTAAGGAGTACTTTTGAGGGGAAAATATAAACTGTAGTCACTCACCTACGATGAGTAAGAAAACTACCACTGACATGTCCCGAGCCATCACATCCTGGAGTTGGACATGACATACCTTCCGTCTTCACTGACTTCCAAGAGAACTGCGAGCCATTTAAGTACCCGTCCTTTTGCCGTTTGGCTGCTAGAGGGCACCCTGATGCACTGCGATGGGATGCATACTTTCCAGTTATATGACCCTGACCATCACAACCAGGAACTGGACATCTGGATAGCAGATAGATGAGATAAACTTTATTGTCTTGCCATCATATACCTGGTAGCCTCTACAACAAAGTCAAAATAAACCTGACATGAAAAGAAAAGAACAATCATGCTCTATGGACTTTAAAAAAATCACCAAAGATACCCCAATGGAATAGTCAAACATGTGAAGCTAGAAGAACTTTGTTAATCAGAAAAAGATTTGCAGTTCTCAGGCTGATAAAAAATAACCATTCTAATCAATGGCAAAGTCCCAGGCTTTCCATTTACACTGCATATTGGAGAGAAAATAGCAGGGTACATGTTTGAAATGAAGGTGTCTATTATGGTAAATCGCACATTGGGATCAAAGTGATAGTTACTGAGCTTCAGTGACTGAATAGTGAAATTTCAAAACTCTAAATTTTTACAATCCCACTTAGCATAGTTCTGTGTGCATTTTAAGAACGTGCATGAAATTTAAAGGTGACTTACTTTAAAATTATGGTAATGTTATAAACACTTAGATATCAGTCAAACCTTTGCCATAGTTAGTACTTCAAAGGGACATTGTCAGATTAAAAATCATGGATCAAAGCTTCAGAGATTATAAGCACCCACAGATCCTATGGGGGCAGATTGTGAAATGTGGTAAGCGCTCTCACCACTTACTGGCTATTATATCGCACAGGATTGGGCCCAGAGATATCAATGGAAAGAAGTTTTGGGTGCTCATCAGGTGCTCACTGTTGCTCAAGATCTCTCCCCATATATATTTGGCCCCATTTATTTTTAAGAAACAAATGTTGTTACTTGTGCTAGTAGTTTTAGTTTAGAGTATTAAACACTGAATATACTTTTCGGCATGTTGGTGCTTGATTAAATTTTACAATTTGTGTAGCTTGGACAGTAAGAGTAGTCAGTTTCATTGTCTGGTTATCCTACACTAAACCAAAGCTGCAATGTTTGGGGTCTGATCCTGAAACGTGCTGAGCAGCCTCCATACTGACTGATGTCAATGGGAGAGGAGGTCATTCCACATCTCACAAGGAGAAACGCAGGACTATAACAATGTTTAAAAGGGAACTGGATAAATTCATGGTGGCTAAGTCCATAAATGGCTATTAGCCAGGAAGGGTAAAGAATGGTGTCCCCAGCCTCTGTTCATCAGAAGATGGGGATGGATGGCAGGAGAGAGATCACTTGATCATTGCCTGTTAGCTTCACTCTCTCTGGGGCACCGGGCATTGGCCGCTGTCGGTAGACAGATACTGGGCTGGATGGACCTTTGGTCTGACCCAGTACGGCCGTTCTTATGTTCTTATGTTCTTATTAAAATTTTCAAACTTAGGTGCCTAAAATTAGGCACTTGCTTCCATTTGTAGGCACCCAAATCACTGGCCTCATTTTCAGAGGTGATTGTTCACAACTCCTGTTGACTTCTGAATCTCTTTAAATACTTTGTGCGTCAGATGTAGCTAGTCCATAGTGTTTATTCACTGTGTTAACAGAACAAGGCTATGAAGGGCTTGAAGTTTTTTTATTTTTTATTTTCACTTTAAAAAATACAGTTTTTCAAACTTTCCAAATACAAGGAATCAGGTCCTCAGCTGGGTAAATAAGCACGGCTCTTGACCTGAAGTCAAGTCATTGAAGTCAATGGATTTATATCAGTAGAGGATTCAGTCTTTACTAGTCAGAGAACAATTAAAATTTTTTAAGCAAACCACATACAACTGTTCCATTGATTTAAAAACAACTAACTGTGCTCTGCAGTTCAGCATATCTTTGTTCTTGAATTACTATGACAAATATGATAAAGTTCATATTTTTAAAAATCATGCTGTAGATACACCTGATCTTATAATACACATATATATAATTTGACTAGATTTGTACTTACCTAATTGGCTCTTGGTCTTCTTTGTCTTCCTTGCTTTGTGCTATCCTGATTCCACTTTTCTTTGCTCTTGGACAACCTGAGAGACTGAGTGAAAGAACAAGTTTTTAAAAGCAATTCCTCATTCCTGACTATAAGGGCTCTACAAAGTGACATGCTTTGCACATGAAATACTACAGGCTAGATAATACTGTCTTGTTTTCAACAGTTATAGCTCTGATGATTTAGAGAATTAAGACAGCTGGCAATAAAAAACCACAAGGGGGAGCCAAGTATCTAAGATTCTGACTGAAGGCTGGAACTTGGAGTACTTTGCACACCACACACACAGCCCCTAAGGAGAGAGAAAGCAACTTTTCAAATCTCTGTCTAATAATCCCTCCAGCTGACTCAGCAGAAGCAGTGATAGGCTTCAGAAGGAGTGGGATCCAGTGTTCTATGGATAGAAAGATAGCATGTTCTGTGGGTGCTTGAGATGGAAATAAGAATAAGAAGTAAAAGCAGAAAAGATCTCTATCTTTTAAGGGTGGAGTGGGAGAGTTAGAAGATCTTTTAGGGGATATATTAAGACAGTTAAATTTTCTAAAATTTTCCTGCAGAACATGCATTAAGGAATTTGTTAAAGAATCATGGATAATAATATTTCACAGACTACAAAGTTGTTCAATGACTTCCTAGAAAAATATAAGTAATGTAAGCAAGGGAAAATCTAATAAAGCTAACTAGCAAGCTAGGTAAAAGCACTTCGTATTAGGCACTGATAATGTATTCAGCACTATACAAGATGCAAAGACATATACCTTGTATCCAAAGACCTTCTAGTCTGAGTTCTTCTTTACTACATAAAGCATAGTTTATATAAACTCTTTTGCAAGCTTTTCAGCAACTAAGTTTGTAAAAATTGGGCACATTGGGCTAACCAGTCAGAGTTGAAGGAAAGTTACTTTTACTAGTTGCTATGTGTGTCAGTGACACAAATGTGTACATCTGAAAAAAACAATGCTTAATCTTTAACTCAAACATTATTTACACCTTCACATATGGATTTGGAAGCTGGAAATCCATCAAAGATATAGATAGATGTCTAATTGCCTTCAAAAGCAAGTGCCCCAGGAAAACACTAGGTATTAAATGATATGAACTTACAGCAAATGCCAGGATTTGTCAGAAAGTTCAACAACTCTTTATCTCCAGAAAAGAAGATGGAAATATCTGGGACATATGTTAAGAATGAAGCCAGAGTGTCTGCCATGGCAGGCATGCCACTGTGCAGGTGGAGGAACATGTAAAAAGGGCTGACCTCAGGAATCCCTCCATCAAACAGTATTTAGGGAGGCAAAATTGATGGGAATAAACAACATATAAGATATACAAAGACTGGCCCAGAGTAGACAGGGACAACGGAACCTTGTTTGTGCCCTAAGTGACACCTGATGGCAAGGGAGGACTCAGATGGCTTTTTTTAATGCTGGCCTCACATATTCTGCATCCATTTTTACCAACTACCAAAAATTTATTGGATACCCAGTTTTCCAGGGGATCTTCAAAGATTGGTGAGGGCACTCATCAGGCATCCATTTCTTGCTGACAACTGACATAATTACTACAAGCATCGCAACACACATACACCCAAACACCTGCCTTTGGTAATTAGGACTAGAACATTGGCCCTTCAGCTGCAAGGACAGAGGCCTCTAGCATGAGTTGAAGGAAATCTCCCTTGTCTAACACTAGTAGTAGGTCCCTTATTCACACTGTGGGGCAGCCACTAGAGTTCAACACAGTTGTACATAAAATCAGTACATTACCGATATTTAGTAACTCATCCAATCAGCTGTTAGCTGCTTGTTCTTTATGTGGAAATCATCACACTCTCTCTAAACTTCTGTTACAGGTGATTCTTTTAAATCCTTTTCTATACATGAAATCTCTTCTGGATGTCCTGCTGCCCCCTGGAATTCCTCACCTTTTGTCTCCTCTGACACAGTTTTCCATCACTATCAACAATCTCACTATGTTCTCTGTCCCACAGATATAATGCAGCAACTACTGACACTACAACACTAACATGTACGAATTATTTAGACAGATATTTAGGAGATCATTTAACAAGCTTAGGGTATGTTTAAACATTTATCTAGCTTGTTGTTCTTTAAATTACTCCTATATAATACCAATTCTAGCTCTTAAATAGCACTTTTCATGAGTAGATCTCAAAGTTTAGACATCTTACTCCGATGGTTACTCATTATCTGTCTGTTGGTGGGTAATGTGTCGCTTAAAATTAGAGCTGGTTGGGAATTTTCCATCAAGATCTTTTGAGAGAAAATGTAGTTTCCAATAGGAACCTGTTGATTTTGTTGACTTTTTGGGGGGAATTCCTCTTGGGAATATCAAATTAAAAAAAAAATTGGGGGTCGGGTCAACCCAAATTGAAAATTTTGGAGTTGTCGAATAAAATCAAAATGGTTTAGTTCTACATTAATATGGGTCTATCTGAGCAACAGGAAGACAGAAAGAGAATTCGTCACAAGGAGTTAAAGGGGTAGGTAAGGAAGGTATGGATATTACTATAAAGATAGTGCCATCTACAAGTCGAAGCACAAAGGGGGCATATGAATGTTTAGAATATCTGGCATGTAATTACCCTGCAATGCCAGCTACAAGAGTGCCATGCAAACACCTGTTCTCATCGTAAATAAGAAGCGGGCAGCATTATCTTCCGCACATGTAAATAAACTTGTTTGTCTTAGCAATTAGCTGAACAAGAAGTAGACTGTGTGGACTTGCACGTTTTAAAGTTTTACATTGTTTTGTATTTGAGTGCAGCTATGAGAAAAAATAATAATCCTACATTGTAAATTGCACTTTCACAATAACGAGATTGCACTACAGTACTTGTATGATGTGAATTGAAAAATAATATTCTGTTTTTTAGGGTGCAAATATTTGTAATGAAAAATAGTAATCTAAAGTGAGCACTGTACACTTTGTATCATGTGTTTTAATTGAAATCAATATATTTGAAAATATAGAAAAACATCCAAAAATATTTATAATACATTTAAATTGGTATTCTATTGTTGTTTAATAGTGCAATTAAAACTGCGATTAATTGTGACTATTGTTTTTAATTAAGTTAATTTGTTTTGCATTAATCGCTTGAGTTAACTGTGATTTACAGCCCTAATTTTTTTGCATCAGTCTTCGCTGCCGAGAATATGGAGAAATACAACCTTTGTGTGATGAATTGCGACAATCTGAATTCTGTGTGAGATTATGAGCCCTCTGTATGTATCTTTACCAAGCTGCAAACTCCATTTTGAACATGCATTACATTAGCTTGTCTATTGTCTGCTTGCTTCCACATTGGACTGGAATTCCAACAGTGGGTGGCAAAAGGTTAACAAAACACTTAAGTGCCTGATAACTGAAATGTAATGACTCTACATAAAAAAATAGACTCCAAAGGAGAATTGGTTTAGCAGGAGAGAGACCACCTAGCAACAAAGTCATCTGGTAGGACTTTGTGATCACCTGTTAAGGCTGACCTGAGAATCACCTAGTAGAGGAGACAGGAAGGTTATAAAAATCAGAAGCTGCTATTTTTGCTCTATTTTCAACCATTTGTCACCATTTTGAGATGAGGGAGGCTGCTATAGGAGCCAGATGAGGCAGAAGAGGGAGGACCCTGCCTATCTGAACAAAAATGGTTCCTGAAGATTCCCAAGGGAAGGATGAGCTCCCTGCCCTCTCAAAAATGATACTGTGGAACTAAAAGAGGTTTACAGAAGAGTGACAAAAATGCTCACTGGCCTGGAAACACACTCCTCTGAAGAGGGATTTACTTTAGAAAGAAGACAAGTAAAAGGGGACATGAAAATAGTATACAAAATACTGAATGATCTAAAGAAGGTAGACTGGGAATTTCTGTTCTCCCTGTCTCATAACACAAGAAGTAGAGGATATACAATTAAATTAAAAGGTGAGAAATTCAAAACTGATACAAGGAAATACTTTTTCACACATGTGATTAAACTGTGGAACTCATTGCCACTGGTATTAGTTGAGGCCAAGAATTTAACAAGATTAAAAAAAGAGACTGGATATTTATACTGATATCACGAATATCCAGCACTTTCATAACTAATGATAACAAAAATACTGTATGTGATATTAAACTTCTTGCTTCAGCGCTTAGCCAACCTCCAACCATTAGAGGGCAGGATGAACTAATGGGAAGGCAGATTATCCAACATCTGCTACTGTGGGGTCCTTACACCTTTCTCTGCAGCATCTGGTGCTGGCCACTGTCAGAAACAGGGCACAGGATTAGACAGATGATGGGTCTGATCCAGGTCTGGAAATTCCTGAGTTTCCCGTGGAATGGAAATTCTATTTTCAATTAGATATCCTTAAAAGGTTATGAGTAAAATCCTGGCTCCATTGAAGTCAATGGGAGTTTTGCTACTGTCTTCAATGGAGCCAGAATTTTCTAAAAATAAAGAAAAATTACTGACAAAAATCTGATTTTTTTTGTAAAAGTTTGCAGTTAGTTAAAAAGCTACTTTCCAGTCCCTTCCCTGCCCTCCCCGCCATATAGTTCAACAAGAATTTTTCTGCTAGCTTTAACAGCAGGTATCAAGAATGTCATTATAATTCTCATCAATTCCAGATGCCAATGAAGGGCCAAATTCTGCTCTTTGGTGTAAAGCTAGAGTTACTCCACTGACCTGAGTGGAGTAATTCTGTCTTTAGTACAATTCTAGCTGAGAGCAGAATTTTGCCAGAAGTTCGGGTTTAGTTCAGTTTGTTTTTTTCAGAATTATCTAGGTTGCCGGTTAAATGGTGTTATTATTTACTATGCGTTCTGCAGTACCCATGCTAAGGTGATGCCATTTTGCTGAGCACTATAGAAACATATGTCAAGTTCTTCCTACTTCTTGGCTTCTGTTTGCTGAAGAGAGACTACTATTTTCCTTTCCAAGAAAAGTTCTGAATGTTCCAACTTGTGTGGAAGAAGTAATCCATTAATGACACTGAGGCTGATTATGTGTGTGACAAATCCCGTCTCTTGTTTTATCTGAAAGCTAGACTGTTAGAAGAATTGCCTAGGAAAGCAAAATACTTTATACTAGATTTACAGCTGGGTGGGTTTGTGAAATTATTGTGTAGCTTTCATCACACAATCAGAATGAACCATTTAGGCCTTGAATCATGATTCAATGCCTTTTTTTGGCACTATGATATATGAGCAAATTTGAAGACCTTTCAGGTTCTTTAGTACCTTTTAAATACATAATTCTGGGTTTATGATTTATTTATTTTTCCTTTGAGAGGAGATTCATTAAGAAAACACGTGACAAACATGAGCCTTTGTTTTAATTTTTTATCCTATGACAACCAAATGCTTTTACAAAGTATACATATTTATTTCATTTTTTAATGTCAAACTAATGCCTCATAAAATACAACACAGGATGACAGGCCAAATTCAGCCCTGATGTATGCAGGTATAACTTCAATACCTTCAAGGGCACTGAATGGCTTCATTGACTAAAATGGAGTTGCACAGGGTTAAACCAGAGCTACATTTGTCTTCAAATTCAGGAATTTGTTATACAGCAGCTATCTGCAATACAAATGATACCCAGACCCGAAGAAGAGTTCTGTGTAACCTCAAAAGCTTGTCTCTCACCTAGAGAAGTTGGTCCACCAAAAGATTCTACTTCACCTACTTTGTCACCCATACATTCTGGGCAGTCAGTTAAGACAGCAGTATGTCATTGAAATGTTCTTTACAAAAAGGGTTTCAAATCATTGTAAAAAGTACAGTCTAAAGAGAAGTGTTACTTAATGAGATTTAAACAGGAGGAAAATAGCGCTAATTTTCAAGGAGAGAATTAGAAATACTGGTTATAGACATACTGAAAGTCCATGATATATAACAATTCTTACAGGTTATCAGTTCATTAATTCTTTCATTAATATACTTTCACTAGTCAGTAGTATGGGTCTTGGGCATTCATATGCTGTGATCTCAAAAATGAAGCAACTATGGGCTAGCTTGGTATGTAGATGAGAAACCTCAAATGAAAAGCGAGGTTGTTGTGGGAAATGGAGACTCAAAGGGTACGTTTATACTACTCGCCAGATCAGCAGGTAGTGTTCGATGTTTTGGGGATCGATTTATCGCGTCTCGTCTAGATGTGATAAATCAATTCCCGAATCGATGCCCGTACTCCCCCTGGGCAAGAGGAGTAAGCAGAGTCGACTGGGGAGCCGCAGCTTGTCGCCATGAGGTCAGCCAGGTATGTAGAACTAAGATACTTCGACTTCAGCTACGCAAATAGTGTAGCTGGAGTTGCATATTTTAGTTCAAACCCCTGCACTAGTGTAGCCCAAAAGTGTCTCCCTCTGAGTTCAATGCCAGCCCTCCAGCTTGGTGCTCAGGATATGGTGCTGGCAGTGCTTTCTTCCACAAGATGCAAAACCAAGGTCCTGGAGCCTGGTGGTCACTAAAGACCCCATGGTACTTTCCAAGAGTAGGTGTGTAAAACCTAATGACTGGACAAATTCCAGATCAAATAATTACATTACAGTATATTATTTTTTTGAGTCCCTTTGGGTGCTGGGACTCTACAAAAACGAAGGCAAATATTGTCAAATGCACCTATCTAATCCAAATTAGGAAAACAGAACAGGTCAGAAACACAAAGCACTGAATAAATCCCAGGAGCACTGTAAAGCACCTTTTTCCTTCCCTTCAGGTACGCCATACAGTATTGGATTACCTCCCACACATAGCATAAAATTCCAGATTAATCCCAGGACTCTTGTAAATGTGTCCAATTGTAAACCAAATGTAAACACTGAAGAACTGTGTGTAAAGGAGAGATTTAAGTGAAGGTGGCTGTTGGAAGTGCAAGGAAAGGGAAGTAGTTTCAAGACCCAGAGGCAGCAGGTATGAAGGCACTAAAATGGGGCCAGACTGGTCCACTGAATGCATAGCAGCTTGTCTGGTAAATGGATTGCATTTTATTTAGCCAGACCATTTGCCAGTTAACTCTCCTCTGCTTCTTCAAAGAGCCGATGGCTGCCTGCTGGTAGCAGAAAACTGGGATGGTTCTATCTCCAAACCAGAACAGTAGTGTCCCTTAAAAAAGTAGACCAGAATCATTAACACCCCAGCCCCGGCCCAGGACTTTGACTGTCTAGTCCTTGTTAAAGTGGGAAGGGAGGTGGTGGGCTGTGGCCTCAGCCCTTCCTCTGCACTGTCCACCAGGGCTGGTTCAGTGCAGATAGGGGAACAGGCTGCCCCATCTCAGTGGATTAACAGCCTGCACATTCCTCTGCATGCCAGGGAGGTCAAGGTGGGACTATGCCACCTAGACAGCTCTATTTCTAGATTTATTACTGATGGATGGTGTGTGGCCTCGTGCAACTCACCGTGTGTTTACCATGTTGCAAACAGAGTTGCCTAGACCAGCTAGGGCACAGGGACACTGCGCTATTACAGGCCCACACCTGTACGCTTTTTTCTCACTTATGCAACTTCCTAAACAATATTCTTCACTATTGGCGATGTTCAGTCAGGGCTTGAGGGCTGCTAACGGCCTACATTCAGTAGAATTACAGTGATTGAATGAGGAAGTGTGAGCGGCGGTAGAACAGGCACACAGGATGACTGCTGTTATAAAAATTGGGCCTACACATTTACCATTATTGCAATATTATTCAGCTGTGAAAAGTGAGTGAAAGTTTATAAAGTGTCACTATAACCTATAGCAACGAATGTTGATGGGAAAAGGTACTAAAGGGAGACAGAAAGATTGAATTAGTTAAAAAAAAAAAGGGTCTCCTGATATAACTCAAGGAACAGGTTGAGATCATGCTTGAGAAGTGTGGAACAAGAAATCAGTAATGAGAGGATGGACTATTCCAGCCATCACTTCCTTATGGGGTCCTAAGAAAAAAAAAAGACTTTGAGGAAAATGCCAACAGACTGTGATTTTGCCTGACTGAAACACGTGAGAAGGGTAATGAGTGAGCTTCACCATTATAGCTGCCACTTCCACCATCTTCTGAGACCCCAAACCTTCTTCATCCTAATCCTGAATTATATCTTGACCAGACCAGGCCAGAGAGACTAAGCAGGGCTGGCTCCAGGGGTTTTGCCTCCCCAAGCAGCAAAAAGAAAAAAAGAAAAAAGTCGCAATCACGATCTGCAGCTCTACCGCTGCTTCAGTCTTCAGCAGCAATTCAGCGGTTGGTCATTCGCTCCAAGAGGGACAGAGGGACCTGACGCCAAATTGCCGCCGAAGACCCAGACGTGCTGCCCCTCACCGTTGGCTGCCCCAAGCAGCTGCTTGCTTGGCTGGTGCCTGGAGCCGGCCCTGAGAGTAAGCTAGATTACATCGCCATATTCACCGGCTTTGGCTACATCCCAAATACCACCTTGGATGTGAGACTTTGTACTCCCCTCTCCCCATGTGTCTTTTTCCCTCTCTACTTTATTTCTTCTTTTTCCTATCTCTCTTCTTTTACATTCTGTCTAATAAATGTCTGGCTTAGCTGGCCACAACTACATATATTGCTCTTGGCCTGTGACCAGGGAGACAACTAAATGCAGTGCCCCAGACAGCCCTATGCTGGTACAAGTTTACCAGGTCTTAAAGTGGCTGATAAGACCATGTGCTGTGCCTGTGTTTTTCCAGCAGTGAGGTTGCAAGTGAGAGTCAACACCAGAGACAGACACTGCATTTTCTATCTTTGCTGTTCTTTTCTTTTTCCTTTTGTGTGTTTGTCTTATTTTGTCTTAAAGGAAACAGGATCGGACTTTAACAACAATAACAACAGCTCTAGCGCATCGGAACTAACTTCTATTTCCTTCAAAAGGACAGTTGCCTCCATCTCTAGTACCTCCTAAAAGATTGTTAAAAAAGGAGATTTTCCTTCTAAAAACTCTTTCCATCTAAAGTGAAAGGGAACAAGGATGCTGTTAAAATGAAAGCCTTATTTAATACTTTACATTTCAGATGCTTTAGCTGTTTTTCATTCTCTTCTGTATCTTTTATTAAAGGTTAAAACAATTTTTATTTATGTGTTTGTGTAACCCACACACCTTCTGGGTGTGGTGTTCTGTCCCATCTAGTGGCACTGAGACCACTTAAAGAGACAGATAAAATGAGTCTGTTCTACAGCCTGAGTTAACAGGCAGGTAGCTTTTAGCTCACATGGTAGAGGCTCGTGCACTAAGCTCCAAAGGTCCCCAGTTTGATTCCGCCCGCCAACAAGCAGGGTCTCTCGGCATTACATCTGTACTAAGTAGTCTTAGGTCTCTATACCAGTGGCTCTCAGTCAGGGGTTCACATACCCCTGGGGGTACTCAGAGGTCTTCTAGGGGGTTGTCACAACTAGATAGGTAAGGTAAGGGTTAAGTTTCTTTTACCTGGAAAGGGTAACCAAACACCTGACCAGGGGACCAATCAGAGAACTGGATTGTTTAAAGTCAGGGGCGGGAATTTG
>NC_133771.1:38080805-38112373 GCF_003597395.2 Chelonoidis abingdonii | reverse complement strand
GGGGGCAGGGGTTTTCTCCCCTGCTTTTAGCATCCAAGGGATTTGGAATCTGGGTGTCCCACCAAGGGAGGGTTGGGGCACCAGAGAGAGGAAAGAGGGGGGTCAGGCTCTCTAATTAAATTCCTGACCTGGTGGCAGCCCAAATACCCAAGCTGGTAGTGAGCTTGGGGGAGTTTCAGGTAAGCCCCCAGACTTTTGGACGCTAAGGTCCAGGTTTGGGACAGGACCAGATTGTGGACGCTAAAGTCCAGGTCTGGGACTGGGAGGCTAGATTACCACAGGGGTACATCAACTTATCTATATATTTGCCTACTTCTACAACAGAATACATAGAAATCACTAGCGAAGTCAGTACAAACTAAAATTTCATACAGATAAAATGAAAAAGTAAGCAATTTTTGTGTAATAACATGCTGTGACATTTTTGTACTTTCATGTCTGATTTTGTAAGCAAGTGGTTTTTAAGTCTGGTGAAACTTGGGGTATGTAAGACAAATCAGACTCCTGAAAGGGGCACAGTAGTCTGGAAAGGTTGAGAACCCCTGCTCTATACCAAACCATGAATCTTGTATGGTACTGTTTAATGTTGGACACTGAATGGGTTGTATTAACACCTTTAACTATTTATTCCCTCTAAATTAATACAACAATGCACACGCTCTGCACAGAATTGAGCTACACATCAGCTCACAACAGCCCGTTGTGGAAAAGGGTTTGGTGGTGGGGTATGGTTACTGGATTCAAATTTATGCAAAGGCCACAAACACTCGAACAGAATTAACACAGGGATCTTAGACCTTATTTCCAGGGCTGGATTAAGTCACAGAAGTGAGGCAGAGTTGCCTTGTGCCTTTTCTGTGGGTTGAGGTATATTCTCTTCCCTCACAACCTCTTCATAGTCCCGTGAATTTTATTTAATGTTATTAATTCCTTCCTTTTTTCTCCAACTGACTAGATGACTTCTGAGACTGGCCACAAGACAATAGCTCTCACTTGTACCATAATGCAAAAGAATCTTCAAATTGAATTAGCAGATTCAGGAAGTTTGCGGCCAGTTGATTTGGCAGAGCACCTTAATGCCAATCTTCATAGTAATCTGAATTTAAGAGTTCTTTGGTGTTTACTGTTGTGTGTACATTATTTTTTAAAAGTGACACAGACACATAGGAGCCTATGGGCTTGTGTACACTTAAAATGCTACAGTGGCACAGCGGTACCATTGCTGCTGTGCTGCTGTAGTGCTTCAGTGTAGTCACTACTACCCTGGTGTTGATAATCCACGGCCCTGAGAGGTGGTAGCTAGGTCAACAGAATAATTCTGTCTACACCAGGGGTTAGGGAAGTTTAACTTCGTCTCTCAGGGGGGTGGATTTTTCACACCCCTGAGAGATGTAGCTATACCAATGTAAATTCCTAGTGCAGATCAGATCTTTCTTATTGACTTTCAATGAAATTTAGACCCTAAATGCCTAAAAGCCAGATTTTTAAATGCACTTAGGCGCCAAAAGATGCAGCTAGGTCCCTAGTGGAATTTTTTAAAAACGCAACTAGACTTTTAAATCCTACAAGGCACTTATCTGCATTATTAGGTGCCCACATACCTTTAAAATTTGGCCCTCAGTCACTTTTGAAAATGTAATATAGGCTCCTAACTCACTTAGGTGATTTAAAACTTTTTACACCTTGTTTTTTAAGCAACAAAGAGTCATGTGGCACCTTATAGACTAACAGATGTATTGGAGCATGAGCTTTCGTGGGTGAATATCCACTTCATCAGATGCATCTTTTTAAAGGTAATCTTTATTTTTGAAATTAAATAATTTTTAAAGGGAATTTAATCATTATTGTGATTTAGTTGTCATTTGTCCTGAACCCAATGGTGTGGCAGATTCCTTCATGTCTGTGTTTCGCTGATGTTTTGGTTTTAAATTACTTTTCTCACTTACACCAGTTTCACACTGCTGTATCTCTACTGGCTTCAACAGAGTCCCTGCTGGTTTGCACCTATGCGAGCAGATAATCAGGCCCAATAGCATTAACTTTAATAGGAGCAGGAATTGGCTACACTACTAACCCTGGGCCAGACATCATAAGGTACGTTCCTGTTACTAAATATAAAGCAGCTTTTCTCACTTTACTGCGTTTCATACACATAATGGAGGTGGCACTAACTACTCAGCATCTACCACTTCCTAGTTACTATACTACCATAGTATCTCCTCTTCTGGGAATGGGAAGATACTATTGTTACCTTGATCAACAAATGCAGCATTTCCCTCAGCATCTGATGCAAATGAGTTTAATAAGGCACAGGTAACAGATAACCCCCCTCACACACACACCTGCACCACAGGTCCCTTTTCCATTTTGTAATCCAACTGAAACATACACGACTTAAAGACCAAAAACTCTCTTTACATACCTTCGATGTGAAGCATAATTCCCAGTAATGTGCCCAGAGCCATCACAACCAGGGGTCGGACACCTAAAATAAATTAAAACAAATATTAAATGGAGTAATTTACTTGGGAAATAAAACCCAAACATCAACCACCCACCAAAAACTCCCTGCTTGGGATGTCGTTTCCACAGGTGCCAGCCAGGGAGAACCCTGCGGGCTTCTTTGGCTCTGCCTCCTCAGAGCTGAATCCCAAAGCAGGGGGTGGAAAAGCTCTCTTCACTCGCAAGCAGAAAGCTGTTTGCTTCCAGGCCACCTCCCCACTCAGACAGCATCTGGCCGACACTGGCATTAGAAGATGAGCAAGGGATTTCCGCAGCTAATTAGCAGCAGCCAGATGTCACCTCACCACAGCGCTGAATATGGAAACAGGTCAGGCCTATGCTGTATTGCTATTTACTAAAATAAGGATAACTTTACACGCTGGGCATCCTGCTACCAAGTAGGGTTATTGCTGTAGCCCACCATACGCAGACTCATACACTGATCTCTTTTTCCCAGAGGAAAAGCCTCTGAGAAAGGCCAGGAATGCAGGCAGAGGGGAAAAGGAATACTGCCCTCTTGTGGTCAAATTGCAACCTAACTAACAAACAAACCTAACTAACAAACAAACTGGACAAAAAAGCCATTAATGTAATCATGTCCTGTAAAATTTCCAGTGATTATACAGTATTTTAAAGAATATAGAAAAAGGTTCTACACAGAGGTGACAGGCATGCACATTACAGAATAAATTAAATTAGAAAGCTTAATTAAAATAAACAGTGTGTATTTGAACTTCTGAACTTGATCTCATATGATGTATTAACTACAAGTGTAATGAATTAAAAGAGAAGCAAAACTACTTTATATAATACAATCAGACAAATATTATACATTTCCAAGACACACACAGTTTGTGCATTTCTGGGCTTCTAACTGTTCTTTAAGAATTCAATTCAGGAAAGCATCACTATTCAGGAAAGTGCTGAGGCATTGTATAAGTCCCAATGTGCTTAAATCTGATCTCCTCAGTGAAGCAAATGCTTAAGTGCTTTCCTGAATGGAGGCCTACACTCATACAGATGAGCCCTTTCTCACAAAGGTTTCTGGGGAAATCTAAAACCTTCATAAACTCAAAACTCGGTGTTGTGGAACTCTTATGCCCCGTAAGGCTGAAATTAAATTTCTGTGGAGCTCAAAATCACCTCCTACTGTTGTGGAGTTTCACAGGACTGAAGGTTCAAGGGCATTTGGCACAATCCACAGGGACACAAATTAAACTAGAGTTTCTGTTAACTGGATTTGGGATACACTCTGCACCTGGCAGTGAATTAACTTGCTGTGATAGTGATCAAGAAGAGGCAAGCAACAAGAGATGATACAACCAGAAATAAAACAAATGGCCAGCAGAAGGATTTAATTTCTGATGCACTTTCAGGACATATTCACACAGGAACTGAAACAGAGCCTGGGGGCAGCTGGGCTCCAGGTGAGGAGCCATGCGGAGCTGAGAGCTCTGGCTTTCAACCCCTCCCTTGCACTGCCCCTTTTCAGTTGGTGAAAGCGCTCCAGGCAAGGACGTGCACCAGCAACAGGAGGAGGGTAGTGTGAGATAAGTTGACATAGGTCAACTTAAGTCTGTAGTGAAGACATGCCCTATGAAAATTCATTTGTGTAAAACTTCACCTCTTTCTATTAACTTCATAGGAAAGAGCTTATGAATAAAGATGTCAGCAATCTATATGAACTGAGAACCTGTGGAATATCATAGGTTTATTACACTCAAGTAAGTTTCTTGGAACCAGAACAACTTTGGGTGAGCAGGAAGACAATATATCACTAAGACAGTGGTGGCTGGAGACACTGCCTGCAAAAGCCATGAGAAAGTGTTATGGATTTTCAAAGGAGCTCAATGCTGGCCTAACTCTGCTTCTACTGAAGTCAACGGAAACTGCATTAAACCAGCACTGTACACATTTTCAAATCTCATCCTATATCTTTAGAGGGAGTAGGTTCACGTATAATGCTCACGAGCAATCTTCCTACATTTCAGAAAAAATGTTACCTCTGTATCTTATAATACAGGCTATCCAGCTCCTACCAGGACTCATGCATATGTGGGAAGGGGAAGGAAGGCAGGCAGGCAGGAAATGCCATCTCCCATGCCCAGATCATGCCTTACTTGGTGTGTTCAAGGCTGGAAATGCTAACTTGGGCAAGTACTTGGACTTGGGCAAGTACTGGCTGTAGCATAATAACTGGCTCCTGCACAAGAATTCTGCATGGGAAGGGGCTCTCTATTTTATAAACTATTATCTCAAGCACTATTGGTTCCTATGCATTTGTACAGCACCAGGCACACAGTGATCCTGGTCTAGGTTGAGACCTATAAACAATGCTGTGGTACAAATAATAAACCAAATGATGATAACTAGGTATGATATGCAAACCTATCTCACTTTATTCTTGCTATTTTGTAAGCAATAGATGACCAAATTCTGCTCGAGCTGTACTTGTGTATCCTAACTAAAGTTACCGGGGATGCTCGGATGGATGTGAGAGTTTGGCTCTACGTTAGGCTGCAAGTTCCTTACTCAACAGTTACACAACTTGGGGGTTCTCCCCATGCCTCATACCAGACACAGATAACTAGCACACACATTCTGGATTGCATAATTGTTTTAGATAGTGGACATTTTATGTTTAAAACATTAAATGTTTAATGAACATGATTAAAAATAATCTCATTTAAATACTTTATTTCTAAATATTTAGTTTTTTAAATTCAGAAAACTGGGCTCAGAGATCTGAGTTCTATTCTTGGCTCAGTCACTGCCTGAGTTACCTTGGGAAAGTCAATTCATCAATATATGCCTCAGTTTCGCCATGTATAAAATTCATGTATGGAGACATACTTCTTCTGTAAAGTGCTTTGAGACTGGCAAACAAAAAGCACTGAATAAGGGCTAAGGATTACTGTTATTCTTTCAGGCTGGCCTCTTTTTTTTCCACAAGTATCACAGCCACTATACTTTAGTCAGTTTCTCTTCCTGTCAGAGTCAATTACTTCAATGGAATCTAGATCAGGCTCCTAATGATACCATCCCATGGGAGTGGGCCCTTCATTATCCCATTAATTAAATGTTTGGGCTGAAGGTGTCTTTAAACTTAGGCTCTGAATGTACCCTCCACTTAGGTGAGACAGGAGAACATAGATCCATCCAGCTTCCCCACTAGAGCTGTCTGTGGAACCTAGAGTTCCTTTCCTCATTTATCCAAGAGATCAGTAGGGTTGGGAGGCCAGAGCCTCCTCCATAGACCCTCTATCCTCTCTCCCTGAGGGTGCAATACGATAGAAATTGCACACAATGAGTTTCCAGGATATCTTCACAGGAAGATATGATTTGCCCCTAACTAACATGATTTGTAAGCAGCACTAATCTTTTTCTTGAAGTTAAACCCTTGCACACCCCCATTTGGACACTTATTTCTATGGAAGAGTGGCTTATTTGAGTTTAACTTAAACTGACTCCTAATAGACATGAACTAAACCAAAATAAGCTTTAAAATGAACTGAACTAAGAATGTTCACAGAGCAGTTTGTAAATCAGTTTAAAATCACACCTTTAGTTAAATCAGTTCAGCTTTCTTATATAGACAAGGCTGTATGCTTTTAAAAAGGTCTTTCATATACTGATTTTAGCACTATAATGTTTGTGTAGATTATGCACAGAAATTTAGTGAATCATAAAATCAGAAAAGCAGACTTTGACTCCCTCAGGGAACTGATGGTTAAGATCCCCTGGGAGGCTAATATGAGGGGGAAAGGAGTCCAAGACAGCTGGCTGTATTTAAAGAAGCCTTTTTGAGGGCACAGGAACAAACCACCCCAATGCGCAGAAAGAATAGCAAATAAGGCAGGTGACGAGCTTGGTTTAACAGAGAAATCTTTGGTGAGTTTATACACAAAATGGAAGCTTACAAGAAGTGGAAACTTGGACAGATGACTAGGGAGGAGTATAAAGATATTGCTTGAGCATGCAGGGGTATAATCGGGAAGGCCAAAGCACAATTGGAGCTGAAGCTAACAAGGCTTGTGAAGGGTAACAAGAAAGATTTCTACAGGTTTCTACAGCTGTCTATAGCAACAGGAAGGTGGTCAGGGAAAGTGTGAGACCCTTACTGAATGGAGGAGACAAACTAGTGACAGATTATGTGGAAAAAGCTGAAGTGCTCAATGCTTTTTTTCCCCAGTCTTCACAGACAAAGTCAGCTCCCAGACTGCTGCACTGGGCAGCACAGTATGGGGAGGAGGTGAGCAGCCTCAGTGGTGAAAGAACAGGGTAAGGACTATTTAGAAAAGCTGGACATGCACCAGTCCGTGGGGCTGAATACGCTGCAGCCAAGAGTGCTGAGGGAGTTGGCTGATGTGATTGCAGAGCCATTGGCTATTATTTTTGAAAACTCATGACAATCAGGGGTTCGAAAAAGGCAAATATAGTGCCCATCTTTAAGAAAGGGAAGGAGGAGAATCTGGGGATCTACAGACTACAGCCTCACCTCTGCCCCTGGAAAAATCATAGAGCAGGTCCTCAAGGAATCCACTTTGAAGCACTTGAAGGAGAGGAAGGTAATCAGGAACAGTTAACATGGATTCACCAAGGGCAAACCTGATTGCCTTCTACAATGATATATCTGGCTCTGTGGATATGGGGAAAGCGGTGGATGTGATATACCTTGACTTTAGCAAAGCTTTTGATATGGTCTCCCACAGTATTCTTACCAGCAAGTTAAAAAATTATGGATTGGATGATTGGCCTATAAGGTGGATAGAAAGCTGGATAGATTGTTGAGCTCAATGAGTAATCAATGGTTCGATGTCTACCTGGCAGCCAGTATCAAGGACCTGGGGATTACAGTGAACGAAAAGCTGGATATGAGTCAACAGTGTGCCGTTGTTGCCAAGAAGGCTAATGGGATATTGGGCTGCATTAGTAGGAACATGGCCAGTAGATCAAGGGAAGTGATTATTCCCCTCTATTCAGCACTGGTGAGGCCACATCTGGAGTACTGCTTCCAGTTTTGGGGCTTTCATTGTAGAAAGGATGTGGACAAATTGAAGAGAGTCCATCTGAGGGCAACGAAAATTATCAGGGGGCTAGGGCACATGACTTACGAGGAGAGGGTGAGGGAACTGGGCTCGTTTAGTCTGCAGAAGAGAAGAGTGAGGGGGGATTTGATAGCAGCCTTCAACTACCTGAAGGGGGGTTCCAAAGAGGATGGAGCTAGGCTGTTCTCAGTGGTGGCAGATGACAGAACAAGGAGCAATGGTCTCAAGTTGCAGTGAGGGAGTTCTAGGTTGGATATTAGAAAACACTGTTTCACTAGGAGGGTGGTTAAGCACTGGAATGGGTTATCTAGGGAGGTGGTGGAATCTCCTTCCATAGAGGTTTTTAAGGTCAGGCTTGACAAAGCCCTGGCTGGGATGATTTAGTTGGGGTTGGTCCTGCTTTGAGCAGTGGGTTGGACTAGATGACCTCCTGAGGTCTCTTCCAACCCTGATATTCTATGATTCTATGATAAACTTATGCTGGTCTAAATGTACTACATTTTAATGTGCATTTCAAATAGATTTCATAAGCAGATATCTACAAATCCCTCAGACCATTACAATTATGGATCCTCATTTTCAGAAACCAGGACCATGCAAACACCTGCACATTAATTTTACAAGCACTAATACTAGAACACGTAGACGTTTGACTCTTATCAACTGCATGTGCAAGGATTAATGCTTGAAATCTGTGAGCATAGGGCTTATATGTTCAAATACAAAAGGAGGTTGGGGCAAGGCCCCTCTGAAAATCAAACTCACAACAAGTGGAAAAAGGATCAGGTAGCTTTCCTGCTGTACTTAAAAAAAGAATGTAATCAGAAGGTGAAACAGAAGTTTATTTTAGTCTCCAAAATCACAGAATTACTTCATTACAGAAGATTTAAACTATTCTCATCAGGGAAAAAATTAAAGAACTTTGAAACCTAATTATAACCACATAATGCCAGCACTGTTAGCCACTTCACTGCTGAAAAATAATATACCAGGTACATCCAGCAAATAAGTTTGTCCAGTGGACTGAGTGTACCTAATACATCTTAATAACCCATTCATTAGACATGCTATAGGAAACTGCTGCCAGCAGCTGTGAAGGCAGCTAAATAAGCTGGGACAGCTAGAGCCAATACTGGTTTTGGGCTTAAAAGACCCATGCAAAAATAATAATTAAAAAAATACAAAAGATAACTACTGCCAGCTTAGCTGACTAAAAATAATAATGAAATAACTTGACCCTGAATGTACAAGCTTTTCATCTAAGCTTAATGGATGTTTTCCTTAAACTAATGTGCAGTTTAGCAAGTGTTTATCCAACTAGTATCTTACACAAGGGTGCAAAGAGTTTTTCCCTAAACAAAACAGAAAGACACCTCAGTAGTTTTCTCCCTCATTCTTTTGTGCGGATTTGGATGAGTCCTTCTTTTAAAGCTGATTGTCCAAACTAGTAACACCACCTCTAGCCAACAGACCACATCCCTAAATCATGGATTATACTGCTAACTTGCAGTACAATATGCACATTTTACAATTTTTTGCTTTCAGAGATTTTATGACACATGGCAAGGGCTGGATTGACATAACTGAAAACTGAAATGTTTAATTTATCCAGAGAAGAAGCACAGCTCATGCAAGCTTCCTCGATGCCTCAAATTTGAAGGCTCTTTTGGACTGAGATTGAGCTGAGCTTCAGTAATTCAGTGGGTTCCTTCTCTGTGCCAGTCAAATCACCTCTTTTCCTGCTCTCAGTGCCAACAGTCTCTCCTAAAAGCAGAGATACCACTAAATGTCTGAAAAGCTGTGTCTCTTTAAAAATAAAAATCCAAATAAAAATCATGGAATTACTAAAGCAGGGTCAGATTCACTACATTACTTAAGCTCATGAGTACTCCCACAGAATTCACATGCTTACAGTTAACATGCTTAAGTTCTTTGCTGAGTAGGGGTGATAATGCTTAGCTATATCATTAAGGCTTTGTGTTCACTAGAGAAAAATGAATTCTTAACTTATGTTACTTTGTAGTTTTCACATAAGTAAGCAGGTCAAGGTAAACCCAAAGCTTCCCCATAGTCTTTAACCTGATCTGCTAACTCGTGTGAAAATTACAAACTGCTTTGTGATTTTACCTCACATTAATTGACTCAAGTTAGCTAACTTGAGTTATGAACACTCCTTTTTTTTCTCATGAAGCTGCACCCAAAACACACTGCTTTTCTAACCTCATTATGATCGGTTTGTACACTGTTTACTTTCTCTAATTAGACTGTAAGCCCTTTGGGGCATAGTAGCAATCCAAAACAAAGCCCTAATGACACTTCCTCTTTAGTTCATTGAATGAAATATACAAGAGAGAGAAAGGAAAAAGAGCTGTCAAGCGAAGAGGCAGAATTTACTGTAAGATATGAATTTTTTGTGTGTGTGTCTGAACTGTAGTGCTTCTTGAAGGCAGCGGATTTACAGCCCTTTACGCAGAAGTCTTCTAAGTTATGTTTCATGGCATATACACACAGCAGTAAATAGAAACAAAAATACTCTCACTGAAAGGCTGTATTTTAATACTTTTTTATTCAGAATGATAATACAAAGGGACCCCAAATCAGAGAGAGACAAAGCACACTGCTCCCTAAAATAGAGAGGCACAACTCACTCCACTTTACTGTAAGGCTATCTGTCTGCTGACTGACTGCTGCAACAATGAGGCCCAGATGGCAAGCTTCCCTCTAGAGTCCCAGGCCTGCAAGCAGGACTGGGAAAATCCCATGAAATCTAAAGTGGCATCTTAAAATTTTAACAGTTTTCAATATATGACACTCTATTTAATTCCAGAACAGGTAAACCACAGATGACAGAAGAACAAGCTTCTCTTCACTCCTCCTCTAGAAGATTCTGTCTGACCTGGAGGAGCTACTTCAGGGTTGAGAACACAATTTGCTTTTTGTACTATCTGTTCCTTATCCTTTTTGCTAAGACTGTCACAAGTCTGTCAGTAACAACTGTGATGGTGGTTATCATTATGTGGATTCCTATCCAGCTGGAACTGGACTGAAACCACACATTCATTACAGTCCTGAACCATCAGCTGAAGGCAACAATGTTCAGTCATTACTGAACTAGCTGTTTCTGAAACAACGTAGAGGTGTAAAGCGCTAAATCCTATATCAATCTTAAGTGCATCTATAGGCTGTCAATCTCTAATTTAATCCTGTGATGTGAGGGACAGTGCTGGGGTCTTCCCTAAGGAGATCTCTGAAGAAGAGCTGCTCTCTGTTGTAATGCCAATAGCTACACAGAACTTCTCCTTTTCCTCTTCATTTTGTGTTTTATTTTCATTTATTTTTAGTTGTCTCACTATTACTCTGTTAAATTCTCAGGCACTTCCTGATTCCTAAAGTGTCAATCTCATAGTCCTTAACCCAAGCAAAATTCACTCAATCAGTTTCCTAGAAACAGCACATCCAACCTGTGACTGACCTGCATGAATTTGTTTCCTGTTCATCTCTACCTCTACCCTGTTCCTTTCCACTGCTCTTTTCTTTCTCCTTTCAGCTCAACTCTCCTTTCTCTCCAGTAATGTTTCTTACTTCTTGCGTCTCTTCTGGTCTCTTTTCTCTTCCTTCTCATATCTAGACTTTTGTTTTGTCCACATTGTCTGCCTTCTGTCCCTGCTCCTCTCTCATCTTTTCCTCTTCTACTTCCTATCATCCTGGTGTCTCTCTTTAATCCTTCCCCCTCCCTTACGCTGTGTTTTCCCCTTTCTCTTGCTGTCTCTCTTCTTTTGATTCTTTCTTCTCTACCCTTCCTGCCTGATATATTTCTTCTATGTTCTTCCTTCCTCATTGTCTCTTAACTCCTTGCACTATACAACTCTTTCTCCTTCTCTCCTCCACTGCTGTGTCTCTCCATTATCCCTTCTTTCATTGCCCTTGTTGTCCCTGCTCCCAGTCCATATTATCTGTTCTTCTGTATGCTCTGCCTGAAGAGTATTGCACTTTGTTGAAGTGACTTGGCCAACCATAGCACTACCTGCATTACAGGGAGAAACCTATGTCACTCTGGAATCAGCGTGGTACTTACTATTCTTGACCATCAGGAGACACAAAGTATGATTTTCAAAAGTGCACAGTACTGGGCTATTCTCTTACTTATGTCAAAGGGAGTTTTTCCATCAACTTCAATGGGAGCAGAATTAGGCCACAGATAGGCATTTTTTGAAAATTCCATTCAAGAGTCCACTTGAACTGGTTTCAAGATGCAACATCAGCTCTGTGGGCCTGGCATTCAGAAAAAGGATATTTCAGTGGATCCCCAGCTCTTAGTTATACGCTCTAGTGTTCAAAATATACCTGCAAAAGTACTTTTTAATCAGAGCCCTATTAAAATCATAGGATAATTAAAGTGCACTGCAAGATTAAAAGTGAGTTAATTTCACATTTACATGATGCATTTCTAGAAACTGGGAGGAACATTCAATACAGAAATTAGATTTAAAATGTTAAATATTGAGTTTTCTCCTAAGTGAAATCTACCTGGCACCTCTTCTTTGCTGAACACTACAGATATCACAAGTCTCATTGCACCCAATGGTATAGGTGATATCATAAATGCATTAGGTATTCTGGGATAGCTGCATTTGTGTAACTTGAAGGTATCACTTTCAGGGGGAAACATGAGAGTGAGGACATATAAAAGAATGTGCTCTGGGTGACAATAAAGAGAGGCAGCCAAATTATCTTGTGGTGGAATGTGAATGAATGAATAATAGGGAAAATCTTGCCTTTATCTCTGCAATGCTGAGGACCCCCTGGCATTAGAACCAGTGCAGTTCCTCTGTGTTGCGGGGGCCAGAGCAGAGCACTCTCCAATGTGGAATGGAGCCAAGCTCTGCAGGAGAAGATTGCAACAGAGAAAGGTGAAGCAGCAGAAGAAAGTGTGGAGTGGGAGGATTTGCCACCACCCAGTTACTCCAGTCTTCCACTCATAGTGGGGCCATGTCAGGGTTGTGGAGCTAGTCCAGCAATTAAACTGAAGTAATCTTGGCAGAGAGGCTCCACTGAGTGGCTTTCTGGCTCTTCTATCTCTGCAGAGAGACTTTTCTCTCTCTCTCTCTCCCCCTGCCTTTGCTTCCAGAGATCTCCAGCAACTGAATGGTTCTAAGTTGAGGATGACTGACTGCATTTGCTCCCTTTGAATGAAATGTAACTTATTACAAGATTTTTTTTTGCACCTACACTCTATGTCCTTAGTTCCTGGTGCTATCAGTATGACACTCTTGCTGTGCTACCTATACTGCATGTGTGGGTGAACCAGAACATGATACATTTTTTAATTAAATTGAAATCATTTTTCCTACACACAAAATAAAATGTGGCACACTGGCATTTATTATATCTCTGCACTTGAACACACAGACACACATGCTGCTTTTAAAATTAATTATATCTGTTTAGAAAATATTACTGTGCCTTCAGTCACCATTCCTGGATGCTGCTGATTGTCCAGCAGCCAAGACTTGATAGCATGCCAGCAGCTAGTGCCATGGTGCACTGCCCATTGTGCTAGCCTCTAGCACCAGCGTGTGCAGCCCAGCATGCCAGCAGCCAAAGGCATGGTATATGCCCAATGTGAAAAGCCTCTGTGCACTGCTCAGTGTGTCCTACTTATGGAGGCTGCCAAACAAAAGTTGTGAATCAGCCCACTTCCTGGGCACCCTGCCCATGCTTCCTGCTTAGCTAGCACTGCTCACCTTTGGGGCAGCAATGCCCAGCTGTAGAGCTCCCTGCAGAGTGGACTTCCTGCAATCAGGCAATGAATCAGTCCTAATACATGTAAAGCCAAAGGTTCATTGTTAAAAGTCTTCCTGTTTTGTGAAAGTTTAATATTTATAAAATGAGGAAATTATATAAACTGGACAAAGCACTCAAGAATAGACTGTATTCCACAACCCTAGAGGACTACAGTATAACCAGGAGCTAAGTTCTTTGATCACTAATAGCGCTGTGTGTGAGAACCTCAAAACTCAGGTTTTCTGCCAATCACATGCAAAAAGTAGCCCTAAAGCAGGGATTGGCAACCTTTGGCATGCGGCCCGCCAGGGTAAGCACCCTGGCGGGCCAGGCTGGTTTGTTTACCTGCTGCTTCCGCAGGTTCGGCCGATTGCGCCTCCCACTGGCCGTGGTTCACCGCTCCAGACCAACGGGGGCTGCTGGAAGCGGCAGACAGCATATCCCTTGGTCTGCGCTGCTTCCTGCAGCCCTCATTGGCCTGGAACAGCGAACTGTGGCCAGTGGGACCCGCAATCGGACGAACCTGCAGATGCAGCAGGTAAACAAACCAGCCCGACCTGCCCATGTGCTTACTCTGGCAAGCCGCATGCCAAAGGTTGCTGATCCCTGCCCTATAAAGTGTCGCTGAATGACAGTTTGCTTCTAAATTTTTGCCAGTTAATAAGAAATCACAGAGATTGGCAGCACTATGCAGCAGCTGTTGCTTGCACGTGGGCCGCTTCTGGATTTATCTCGTCCCCACCTTCGCACTGGCTGCCTCCCTGCCTCACTGGATACATTCTGAAGCCACACTTTGCTGAGGCCAATGGGGCTCTGTTCCCATGCAGGGGAGCTGGAGCAGTTTTTATAGTGGGGCTGCTAAAGCCATTGAACCAAACCATAAACTCTGTATATGATGGAAATCACTTCAAGACAGGGGTGCAGCAGCATCGCCCAGCACCCTTAGTTCCAGCACCTATATTCCCATGTAGTTTCTGCAGGCTGAGAGAGGCAGATTTGGTCCAGCTGTGCATATGCCTCAGTGGCTGCTCATTTTACAGACCACCAGGTGGTAGCAAGAGACAGGAACTGGGCAAGAGCAGGGCTTTAAGTAAAATCACCCAAATTTCATCCCAAGAAAGTAATTTTTAGATCCAAAAGTTGCCTATTGCCAATTCATAATTTTTTTGGTACTAAAGTCTCTCAAAAGTAGCCAAACTAGCAAAAAATTGCTGAGGTTGGCAATAACTATTTGGACCCAAAGTAGCATGAACAAATTTTGCAAGTGTTACAAGGGAAGGCATGATTCTCTTGGCACATAGAGGATTGGGCCCAGAACTTGAAAATCCCATATACTTCAAACATCCCTAGCATTCCAGTCTAAATCTCTGGTGGTTCTGATTCAAATTCTAACAAGGAAAGACTGCAGATTTTTTTACTGGCAACCTGAAAAGGATTTGAATCTAGTTCCCTAAAGGTGACTGGCACAGTTCATATGTAGCGTGAAAACAAAAGAACCATGCCTTAAGCAGTAACTAGAGAACTCTTTGACTGGGAAGTTCCTCTATTTATTAAGCTCTCCCTGGTCCACTGTGGTAAATGTGAAAGACCAGGAACTCTATAACTCTATTCACTTTCTCTACAATAAAATATTAAAACTTAAATTATAAACCAATATCTGTACTCACAGCAAACCCCCTATTACATGTATTACTTGCTGTTGTCTTGGCATATCTTTCCCTCCTATTTAGGGTGGTTGCTCTCGCACTCTCCAGTTGTGCACTGTTCTTAAATTTGGTCTGACTCTGCCATTCACAGTTACTGCGTCAATATTGTCTGACACAGCCCCCCTTATGCTGCCAGCATATAGGTCACGTTGCTGTTTGTTTCTTGCATTCTCACTTTTGCTATAGCTTTTGTTAGTATGGGATCTGGAGCTAATGGAAGCTGTGCTGATAAACTGGTGTTTCTTATACCGCCAACTATCCTGTCTCTTATTAGTTCTTTAAATGTTTCGTATTTGCAATATTCATCCAGACTATGAACTGCAGTAACAAAATCCTCAGCTGTTTCTCCTTGTTCCTGGCACCTCTTATTAAATTTGGCCCAATATTATCTTTGCCTATGAAATGGGCATCAAAAGTCTCTTTCACATTGGTGTATTCTTTCTTTTCCTCTTCAGTGACGGACAGTGCACATAGGGTATTATCATCAGCATCACCCATAGCAAACATCGGGGCATTTAACCTAGTATTTCTGTGCTTTCGATATTAAACAGAAGCTATTCAGAAATGCTCAAATCTCCACTCCCAAATACGCCAGGTGCCTGAGTTTCCAAAATCAAACTTCTCTAACAGAGCCATCCTGAGACAGGTCTCTGCCTCCTTCCTGCTGTAGTTTTCACAGGTCTCCCTGATTTCCCACTTTCCCCACTCACCACAGTGGGAGCCTGAGGTATATGTCTCTTTCCTTTCCTTTACTCTGTCTTTAGAGAAAGGGAGTCATTCACTTCTAACACCATTTAGGACAAAACATTAAATACAGAACTTCCTGATTGGGAAGTTGCTATATTTATTAAGCTCCCCATGCAATAAATCCTTGTCCTCTCTGGTGATTGTGGAAGTGCATGACCCCTCTGAACATGCCAAATTTATTATCAAATGGTTGGTGTTGTTTCAGCAAGTATTTAAGACATTTCAAATGCTAATTCATGAGACACCAACAAAGCCAACACTAAGCATCTTAAAAAGGCACCACTAAGCCCTTCATGGACTTTTGCAGCCAATGAACCAATCCCATGTGAATGCTCGTCCAAACAGGTTTGCAGAAGAACTCTGGGGGAGTGACTTTGCTTCAGTATTCTCACCAAAAATAACGTGACTAGATGACTAGCAAACTTACCACGGACAATAAAGGGGAAGAGATCGTCTGACAAATCTGAATGAATTCAAATCAGCAGGGCCTGTTGCTATTCACCCAAGGATACTGAAGAAGTGAGCTGAACAGTCTTTGGAGCCACCTGCAATAATATTTATAAACTCGCGGATAACAGGGGAGGTCCTGGAAGACTGGAGAAGGACTAACATAGTGCCCATCTTGAAAAAGGGGGAAAAGGAGGAGCCAAGGAATTATAGATCAGTCAGCCTGACCTTGATACCTGGGAAGCTACTAGAGCAACTACAGTCAATTCGTGAATGTTTCATTTGGAAGATGAATGGGTAATTACTAGCAATCAGCATGGATTTACCTAGAACAAATCATGCCACACCACCTTGATTTCCTTCTTTGACTGGGTAACTGGTTTGATAGAAAGGGGGAATGCATGGACATAATATACCTGGACTTCAGCAAGGTTTTTAACAGTCTCACATGGCATTCTGATAGGTAAGCTGGAGAAACGTGGGCTTGGCGGAACCACCATTAAACGGACACATTATTGATTGAACAACCGCAAACAAAGGGTAACTATTAATGAAAATTATGTCAGATTGGAGAGAGGTCTCAAGTGGGGTTCCATAGGGATCTGTTCTGGTCCAGTGTTGTTTAACATCTTTATTAATGACTTGGATGTTGGAATAGAGAGTATACTGATCATATCTGCAGATGACACAAAGCTAGGGTGGACTGTCAACACTTTGGAGTATAGAGTTAAGATTCACAGGGATCTTGACAAATTAGAGAACTGGGCTATAGTCAACAAAATGAAATTCAACAAAGACAAATGTAAGGTGCTACACTTCAAGAAGAAAAACCAAATGCACAAATACAGAATGCAGGAAAAATGACTTGGCAGCAGCACTACTGAGAAGGATCTGGGAGTTGTGGTGGATCACAACTTCAACATGAGTCAGCAAGATGATGCTGTTGCAAAAAAAGCAGATGCGATTTTAGGTTGCATTAGGAGAGGCGTGGCATGCAAGACATGAGAAGGGATAGTACTGCTTTACTCGATGCTGGTTAGGCCTTAGCTGGAGTACTGTGTCCAATTTTGGTCACCAGTGTGTCGAAAGGATGTAGAGAAACTGGAAAGGATCCAGAGGTGTGCGACAAAAATGATCAAAGGGATGGGATGGAAGCCATACACACAAAAGCTGAAGGAACATGGGTATATTTAGTTTGGAAAAAGGGAGATTAAGAGTGGACATGAAAACAGTCTTCACATACTTGAAAGTCTGCAATAAAAAAGATGGAGAAAAGTTGTTGTCTCTTGCCACTAAGGGCAGGCCAAGAGGCAATGGGTTCATATTATAGCATAGCAGATTTAGATTAAATCTCAGGAAAAACTTCCTAACTGTAAGAACAGTAGAACAATGGAACAGACTGCCTCGGTAGGTTGTAGCTGAACCTTCTCAGGAAATTTTCAAAAGGAAGCTGTATAACCATCTGTCTTGGATGGTATAGGCACAACAAATCCTGCATTTTGGCAGAGGGTTAGACTAGATGACCTTGCAGTCCCTTCTAACCCTATGGTTCTATGATTCTATAACTGTATATTAAAAGCGCCTCCATGATGGAAGTAGAGAGGCACAATAGGATGTGTTGGTGCTTTCATTATTGTATGCTACAGCGTTGGATTTTCAAGAGCATTTATTTTTACACTAACTGCTTCCACTGATGTCAGAGTTTCACCCTTGATTTAAAAGGGAGAAAAGTTCGGCAAATGCTGCATGCTTTTGAAAATCCTGCCCTAATGTAGGTTTGGGTATAGTTTCCTAATAATAGACTGACATAGTGGTTACAGACTGGAGAGGGGATTCTGTAGTCTACTCCTGGCCTTACACACCCTTGAAACTATCAACTAGCAGCAGCATACCTCTTGGTGTGCTATTTCTAAGTGTGCTGCTGACACTGCTATTGTCAGTTTCCCAATTGTTTTGTTTTGTTTTGTTTTTTATGGCTGAAACAAATACAAAGGGCTCTGGAGCTCACAGAAGTAAGGGCCTTGCTAAGAGCTTTCTAGGTGGTGCTGTGTACCTTCCACTCTCACTGAATCCATGGGTCAGCACCTCCCAGGAAGTAATCAGCAGCATGTAGAATCAGGGCCCTGACATCCGCAACCCCAAGGCAGAAGTAACACATTTATTTAACAACTTATATTTCATCTTTTGTGTGATCAGTGCTGTCAATCCATTAACATTTTCCTCTTCTGGAGGAGAGAACTGGGAAATAGAAAGAGCGTATGGAGGCTTGGCATGCCTGAGCTATTCTGTGTTTCTTTTTTTCAAAAGAAAGAGTCCTTTGCAGATCCAAGAACACCTTTAAAATCATATGGAGCACTACATGAATACAAGGACTGTGGCCACTGGGTCAGATGGGGGCAGGACATGAAGAGAAAAGACCTTAACAAAGTGGCCTAGCTGTCCCTTCAAGAATACTTCATCTAATGTTAATTTGCAAGATTGGGACTGAGAGTCAGGCTGGGATATTTCTGACTCTTTATAAATGAAGTGCAAACTATAAGTGCTCTAGCTCCAAGGAAAGGCTTACCAATCTAGCAGCTAAGCCATAAAGGAATGGTCTTGTGAATATCGAGTCACACTGGAAGTTTCATCACTGACATCAGGAGAACCTAAAAGTCTGCCAAGAAAATGTGACCCACATGACAAAAATGTAGCTGGCCTGAATAGTCTTCCTTCCGTTAACAGGAACTTGTATCTTGGCCCCTATTTCAGCAGAGTTACTAAAAATGTGGACTACTTTGACTTTCAATCTACATTTATTAAGGTAAAGTTGGGTATTTAAAACTGGTCTGGTATTAAAAATACTCATCAGCCTGACAACATCTTAAAACTACTCCTTGGGAAATTAAAATAAAATAACGATATGTTCTCTCTTACATACAGAATCACCATACTGCCTGATAGCAACCTTGAGGAGTGCCACTATGCCCCAGAGTTATAATATTGAACAGATTCTAAATCTTCCACTGGATATATATATATCCCTTCATTGAAAGGATTTGTCATCTGGTGACAGGGGCAGGTTGGCATGTGGAGGATGTAGACTAAGAAGAGCCTTGAGAGTCTGGTTTCCCCAGACAGCAAAAGCAGAGGTGATACTCTCTATTTCAGGGGTGAAGAGTCAGTAGTAGAAGAGTGAAAAATGGTGTGTTCTGACTTTATGAAAACAAATAGCTTTCCCCTAGACCTGCATGTATTGCTAGAGATCCAAATGAAGGAGGCTTTGTAAGCCTTGCCCTGATGAAAAAAGGTGAATGAAAATGTCAAGTGTGAATTATACCACATTGCGAGGCAGTGTTCTAGTGAAAAGTAGGGCTGCGGGCAAAGGAGATCTCAGCTCTAAATCCCACTGTTTCTGATTCATTATATGGCATTATACTAGTTTTTGGCCAAATTTTAAAAAACACTCAATAAGTTTTGGTGTGGGTCATTTAAGACACCTAGGTTCTGATTTTCAGGGAGATTAAGCCCCATATCTCTTCTTTACTTCAAGAGGACCCATTTGGCTTAAGTTGGACATCCAAAAATGCACAGTAATGGATATTCTTGAAAATATGTAACCTAATTTGCAGAGGTACTGAGCGCCCACACAACTCCCAAGGAAGCAAAGAGTTGGATCCATTTATGCAAAGGCTGGATTAGGCCAAAGAGTCTCAGTAATAATAGCAGGCTCACAGGATCATTGTGAGGTGTCATTGACTGTGAATAGCACTCTGACAATGTGTTGTATAATGCTCTCCAATGCCTCTTCTTCACTTTGGTCTCCTTGCTTTTTCAGTTCCTACTGCTTTTTTATTTGAAGTAAATAGAGACAAACCCCCTCCTGCTAAAAGAGTCAGAACTTTTGCTTTTTTGCAAATATGATGAAAAGATAAAGATTTCCTTTGTGTGCAGAACATTTTGCAAGGCTCAAGTAAGACTGCACCACTTTAATTCCACATTTTAATAGCAGCAGGAACTGGTTGCAGAAACAGCTATGTAGAGCAGTAGGAAGGCCAAAGGTTATAAACAGGGATAAATGGTTATGCAGAACAATGGGACTATGAAACTGCATGTGCTATTGGACTAGCTCTTTGTGTTATAAACACTTTGCTCAGACTCTTCTGGGAAAGTAGACAGAACGAGAAAGATCCCACACTTAAATACACCTTAGGGTCCACAGCAAAATAGAAAACAACCATCAGAAAGAGAATCTGTTACAAGAACCACTGCAAGAAAAATATTTCAGATAAAAATTAAGAATCTGTTTTCAAAGATACCTGTCCCCATGGTATCTAACCATTGAATTGGTTCCCTTCTGTCAATACCAATATGAGTAGAACTGGGCTAACAATTAACAATACTTTATTTGATCAGTTCAGCCTTATTTATTGTTGGCAAAATATCATGTGTTTTTTGATATCCCAAAGATTCTTTTTCAAAATCGTTTCTTGATTTTCTGTGATTGTAACAAACTGCTTATGAACAAATATTCTATATTCTAAATTTAAGCTGAATGGCTTAGTTTTGATCAGAAACAAACATTGCACAGTATTTTTCTCTTTCCAGATTGGATTGGAGTAACCTTAGTATCTTGTTTCTGGGGTGAATATTTGTAATTCAAAATTCATATTCTAAAAATATTCTTTCAAAATTCACCATCTCAGCCAACATTCCTGCCAGTTAACTTAATCATTAGCATATGGGATAACGTAAAAGACATTAGCCCAGCTGAAAGAAATTGGTTTAAATACAAATGCATATGCATGTATGCTGTTTCACCCTGCTGAAAGTATGAGAGCCTCACACAGGATGCACAGTGTGTAGTGAGGAAAGGAGTGTTTATTAGCTGTCTGATTCCCTAGTGCAGCCTGAAATGATGGCCAGGCAGAATTCCAGTCCTTGCCCTCATCCGTTAACCTCAAGGGGATCACAGCATCTCAAAGGGGTGTTTGAGAAGGTACAGTCTGGCTGTTCATGGAGTAGTAAACTACATCCTACAATGCCTCCTGTCGGTGTTACAGTTTCACACCTCCCATACTGTGAGTTATGCCTCCATGGCACATTCGAACCCATAAGAAGTGGCAAATCTTAGAAAGTGGTGACACAGAAAGTGACTGTAAGGGTCAATTTATGAATACAAGTTGCTGCCAGAAAGACAGAACTTTGGGTTTAATAAGTTATTCACAATATCCACTTTACTCCACTATTAAAAATATATTCATTGATGTACATAAATGAAAAAAAAAGGTTCTTAAAAACGGTAATGGCATCAATGTCACTGTCATAAAACAAAAGCTTTCAAGCTTGAAGTTAGTATAAGATGGCTTTAAAGATCATTCTAAATTATACATTTAGAGATGGAGATTTAAAACTAATTTGCTACATTTGTAGTACATTAACATTCATGGGAATTTTAAAGACATTTGAGATAATGGGTCTGATGCTCTTCTTGTGTAAATCAGGGGTAAATCAAACGTAATTCCACTGAAGTCAGTAGAGTTACACTGTTGTAAAATTGGTGCAAATGGGATCAGACTCTGGCCCAGCAAAGTTAAATTAGCAATTCATCTTATATAGATATGATCTAGATTTACCATTGTTTTATATGTATTAACTGTTATTCAGATCTCAGACTCAAAGGTCCACAGCATTAAATGGAAGTCAGACAAAAGTTATTTCTCTAACTACATGTATTTCACCAGCTAGTAACTTATAAAAATTATACACTATTTCTAAAAAAGCTAATTGTTCAGCCACCTCTGATCTATGACTGCATTCTTTCAAGAACAAAAGACACCACCTGAAACTACTTTTGGAAAGAATATGGTCTGCAAATTCTGCTTTTGGACTTGTGCACTCAACTAGTATGAGCTGAGAGAACAGATCTTGGGCCTATGATATTGTTTTCTTTCCATTAAAATACTGTTGCTCAGGGAGAGCTAGGCACTCACAGAAATAGAACCTGAACCTCCAAACCCTCACTCATATGGGGCCAGATCCAGTCTATTGATGTCAATGGGAGCTTTTTCATTGATTTGTAATGGGCTTTGGATCAGGTCTCTGATTAGGTCTTAGCATCATTGAAGGCCTTCTTTTGTGAATGAGAGTTAGCAGGACTGGACCTGTAGAGATTTAAAAAAATAAATAAATAAACAAAAATAAAACTGATCCATACTGCTATCCCCTGAAATCTTCCACACAGAAATATATACGAAATTATTCAAGACCAAGGCTAATGACAATATGCAGGTAAATGCCCATATGGGATATACCTACACTTTCCTGACATCTGATCCTTGATTAATACATCAGAAGAAAGTGAATCAGTACCAGCCAAGGTCCCTGCAGTTTACGTTTAAGAGAAACCCATGATTTATATTCGGATTAATTCTTTCTGCCAAAAACAACAACAAAAAATTGGTTCACTGTCTACCAAACTCAGAATTTGCAATTTAAGATTAAAAGCTGGTGAAACCAAATTTAACTGGAACTGGCATTTCATTCATAAACGTTTAGTAATTAAGATGGCATGCTTTGGGTGGGAATTAATTCCTCTTAATGAATGTCCCAGGTATTTAAGACTGAATTTCAAAATGTTTGTAAAAAAATTAATTAGGTCTAAGACCCTCAGAATAGGTGTGCAGATTTACATTAAAAATTTAGGTTTACAGCATAATGTGTTGAAAATCTGTTATTTCTTATTTACTTAACAAGTCCTGAATTCTGCATTCAGACTGCTCTTGACACTTCACTGTTTTATATTTGTTAGATGTCATCATCTTATACAGGAGAAAAACAGATCCCTAAACTCATGGCTTGGCAAGTAAATTGAATGAGTTGTGATTTTCAAACATTTATTCTCTTTTTTAAAAAAGATTGCTGTGTGAATTAAGTGTTCAAGAAAAGTATCAGATTGACTGGCCTTGGGAATCAAGTTCACTATTTATCTGTAAGGCAGGTATGACCAAGAAAGCCAGAGAATGTGATGCAGAATCCACCCGTTTCCCATTTCCTGTTGCAGAAAAGTGCTTCAGAATCTATTATTTTATTAAAAAAAAAATTATAGCTCCAGTAGTGGAAAAGATAACATTGAAATCATGTACTAATTGTAAATGGATACAGTGATGTGTTCCTGAGTCTGCAGACAGCTTGAAATAATAGCTCTATGGAGTATGAACTCCTGTCAGTGATCAAAATGTGGTATTAACTCTGAAACCCAAAAATGACATTTAAATGTCCATAATACTGACTATTTCACTGCTAATAATTTTAACAGAAACATGTAGCTAATATACATATATATAATATACTTAAATATAAATTACTTAGATTATTAGCTGTTTGGGGGAGGGACTGTCTTTTTGCTCTGTGTTTGTACAGCACCTAGCACAATGGGGTCCTGGCCCTTAATTGGGGCTTCAAGGTACTTCTGCAATACAAAGAACAAATAAATAATAATAATAGTAATAATAATAATAATATGCCCCAAATCCCACATTGCTGCTGTTTCCTCTCCAGGTTCACAAATCTCCAAATCTTTGCTACACAGCAGCCAAACCACAGCTTCCACTGATATTTTCTATGATGCAATTACATGTCATCAGTTGAAAACTCTATAGCACTTCAGATATGATAATGAGAGACACCATAAAATAAACTGAATAGCAAAATAACAAAATGGCTACTGTCCTGACATTTATTTTCCTAGAGGCTTAACTAAAAATAAACCTTCGGCATTTAAATTTAAATGATTTTGTTGCAGAACTTCAAGTGCACTGCACTGGAGTGCCACAGAATCCACACACCTTGTTGAATTTATATCTAGCTTACTGCAGAATTCATGGGACCTTGGTTATGGCATAGTCAGTTGTAACCATTTTGCAAAAGTCTGTTGCTCGCAGCACAAGTTACAAAGAAATAATAAAACAAAATGCATTCATGAACAAACAGCTGGATGAAAAAGCTACAATGATGATGATGAACCCACACTCTTTATTGAATCTCAATAATTTACAAAGCATGTTTATGCAACACATTGGTTTGACACATTGAAAATAAATGAATAAAAATTAATCTGAAAATCAGTACTGGAACAAAGTGCAAAGTAAGCAGAGTCAGTGTAGACAAAAAGATTAATGATGGACAATGTTCAAACAAAACAACAAACCTTGTCTCAGAGAGTGGGCAAAAAATGAGCTCATGTGGCAAAGCCACACTGGCATGTGTGTAGAAGAAGTAAAATAATTCAGCAGATTTTGAAAAAGTGTAAAAACCTCCACGTGTTTTAGGACTGGAGAGTAGTGTGCAAATGTGTGTGTAGGTTCCACTGAACAGGATACTAAAAATACTTTCAAATAATATGATAAGATGTTTAAAGGACTGGAATATATATTAAGGATATAAAACAACACATTGATAAAGATATCATTGTACCACAAAAATATATGCACCATATCAAGTCTCATTAGAAATGAGATATGAAATAAAAAAGGTGAACTTGACCAGATTGCAAAATTAGATGATATTGTGCAAAAACAGAAACCAACTGAATTAATAGTGTGGTCTCCATAATAAAATTAAACAGGTTAAGGATTTGTGTAGTTCAAAATGGTTAAGGCAACCACATATTAATGCTAACCCACAAGAACAGCTGAGGGCAAATAGCTAAATCCTCAGCAGGTGTGTATCAGTGACAGTCCATTGAAGTCAATGGAGCTATGCTAACTTACACACTTGTGGGTCTGAATTAGCGTGTCTAGACTTCAAAATGCAAGAGTAGTTTTAGGGGTGCAACCTAAAGGTTTTGGCAGGTCTGACACAACATAGAAAGTGCAAAACTCTGCAACTCCTTTTTTGGGAAATACATGCTTAAGCAACTTCCCTTTGGGATTTCCTCAGCACTTGGGATATACCACAGCATCACGTCCCAGATCTTTGAGGAACTGAATGGGATGGAAGCAATTGTTTATGATCTGCTGATCTGAGGCAAAAATGATCAACCAAACAATGAGAGACTGCTCTGTGCCAAAGAAATGACCCTTGAATTGAACATGAACAAATTATGTAGGGCACATACTCAGCGACAACCCCAAGGAAGGTGGAGGCAATTGTACAAATGGAAAGACTGCAAGACAAGGAGGCCTTAGAGAGATTCATGGGTATGTTAACATATCTAAGCAAATTCATCACTAGTTTGTCACAATTAATTGCTCCCCTCAGAATGCTGCTTGGGGACAGTTCAGAATAGCACTGGGATGACTGACAGGAGAAAAGCTTTTGGAAATTGAAATAAATTATTACAGAAGCATCAGTAGTGAAATACTTTGAGATTAATAAAGAGCCTAAGAACTAAAGGGAAAATTTTCAGAAATACCTAAATGGTTTAAATGCCTAATGGCTTGTCTACACGGTGCATGAGTCCACACCAGAGGGGTGTAAATTCTAGTGTGTACTGTGCACTAACTAGCCAATGTGGCACCTGGTGGCACACACTGAAAGTTCCTTAGTGCACGTTAATGTACTTCCCTTTCACACATTAAAACGCACTAGGGAACTTTTAGTGCACGCCAGCAGGGTCCACACAGACCAGTTAATGCACAATACACTAGTGCATACTAGAATTTACATCCCTCCGGTGCAGACTAATGACCCATGTAGATGAGCCCGAAGTCCCATTTTGAAAAGTGACGTATGCACTTAGGAGCCTAACTACCACTGAAGGTTCCGAAATGCCTATATTACTTTTGAAAATGAGACATAGGTTCTTAAGTCAGCCAGGGACTTTTCAAAATATCGCCCTAAATCAATGTAAGCTCACAGGGAATAAGGCTGGCAGTAGGTTTTGGTTGTGAATGATTTCATGAATATTTTTGTAGGCAAAAATTAGACAATGTAGAAACAGATCATAAACTACAGGGGACCATCGTACAAAGCACTATCCAGACTTCAGAAAATTATAGAAAAATTGCAAAGGTACTTCATGCAGGCAGACCCTGTGCCTACGAGCAGTACCTTGCAGCATTAGAAATGCAGTGAAATGCAGATGCCTGGTAAAGAGTTTCTCATAGGAGGCATGCTCTTAAAGCGAGTTTTAAACTGTGAAAACAAGGAAAAGGGGTTTTATACAAATATGACTCATGTATTACCCATTTCTGATACAAAATTAGACAAACTCAAGCAAGAAACATGAAATGATCCAACCTTTCAAGAGCTTGAGCAAGTTATTCTAGATGATGGCTAACAGGAAAAGCCCAGGCACCTCCAAGTAAAAAAAATATGTATTGTGACTATAGAGATGAAATTGCTGCATATGATGGGATTCTGTACAAAGGACATTGTCATAGCACCACACAACATGAGGTTGGAAATGCTAAGTATAACCTACAGTGCCCATTTGAGTATTGAGAAGTGCAGGAACAGAGCCCAAGATGTTCTGTTCTGGCCAGGCATGCATGCTGCCATCAAAGATAAGGTATCCAAGTGGAAATCTGCAATAAATACAGGAAACAGAATGCAAAAAACCCACTGAAACCACATGTGATTCCTGATTGCAGTTGGCCCAAGGTTGGCACAGATGTGTTTGAATGAAATGGAAATGATTACCTCTTATTGGTGGAATATTACCCAGATTTTTTTTTAACATTAACCGTTTATACAACATATTGAGCAGCAATGTAATAATGTAATTTTTTCACCATAGGATTCCAGATGAGTTAATAACAGATAATGGCCAACAATTTATAAATGCCTCATTTTGGTAATTTTCTTTGAACATCAGTTCAAGTAGACCACACTAAGTCCTTACAATCAAATTTATGAACAGAAAAGTCAAGTTCAAACATCAAAGAACTTGATTAAAAAAAAGCTCTGGCAGATTCAAGGGGTCCGTAGTTAGCATTGTTGGAGTATTGCAATGAACCCCACATTTATTTACTAGGTTCACCAGTTCAGATACGCAGTAGGCAGAAGGACAAAAACTTTAGTGCCAACTTCTGGCAAGCTTATTGAGTAAAAAACAATTAAACCTGAAGAGATACACACTAGGGAAGTAGAGAAGAAGAAATCCTATAACAAGAATGCCAAACAGTTACCCCTGCAGGTGAGAGAGAATGTTAGAATCCTTACAGAAAAGTGGCTGGCAATCTGCCAGTATAAACTTTATCTCATCTCCAGCAAGGTCATAAGCCCCCCCTGAGTGTCAGTTCTACAGGAGGAACTGAAGAATGCTAAAAAAAAATAATGAAAACTTTAACCATCTATTTCTTGTGGTTATCCAAAATGCTAGCGATGGTGCTTCTGTGCTGACAGAGGTAACACATGATTCAGTCAGTGGCAGTGAAAAATATCAGGAATGGCAAATACAAGTTCTAGGTGGTGGATCCACTTCAGTCTCCAGACCTGCCACTGCAGAAGGAACTGTTCTGAAAACAAGCAGTGGCCACGTAATCAGAAAGCTCTCAAGGTTTAGAGATGTAGAGAATGAGAAAGAAAATAATCCACTTATCTGGCGGGGGTTCAAAGTCATCAACCCCACGCCCTCCTAGAGTTCTCCATCGGTGCATTTTACTAACTGATGATACTAGTTTATAGCTCTTTTGAACACTGGCTTTCTCTAGGGCCACACTGCAAGAGAAGTCCCTGCACTCCCATAAAGAACTGGGGCAGGCCCTTGCATGGGTTAACCAAGCTGGGGAGGCTTTTGTCTGCTCCCCTCCAGTCCCAGCAAAATCCCATCACAATCTGGAGCTAAAAATATCGCTTAAAGAAACGTATTTGTAATGTTTACATCTTTGGTTTATTGCTGAGTTGGGACCATGAACTATTTTTGATGTCTTCAAACTTCACCATTAAGGGCCTAGGATCCAATGCCTAGGATTCAGGTTTTAACTATTGTGGAATACATGTTCTGTGCCAAATCCTGCTGCCTTCACTCAATCCTTACTCATTCAGCTCTCACTAAAGCAAGCTGATCTGGGTAACTGAAGTCACTGGGAGTTTTGAGTGAGGATTTGGCCTGAGAATTCTAAATGTCCTCTGATTAGTATGAATAATTAAAAACAATAACAAGCACCATATTTACTGCTGGCTTGCCAGCTGCCCCATTTTCGCTGGAAGTGTCCTGGGTATTTGCAGTTCTGGTCATAGCCACTGGATATCTTTTTGCCTAAGCTTTTAAAAACATATACATAATTTTTGCCTGCTGCCAATAGGGGCCACTGTGGGAATCAACCAGAGGCCTGTGTCAGTCAGCTCCTTTTACATTCCCTTGCTCTCTTTCTCAGCAACTATGCTTTCTGCTGGAGATCAGAAACCAGCACATGGGCTAAGAGAACAGCTGGGGAAGCTGAATATTCACCAGCCTAAGGGCAGTTTCTAACCCCTCATACTAAGGCTGCAGTAATTGGCAGGGGTGGGTGAGATACAGAGAGGTGCAGAATGGCCCATTTCTCCCTCCCTCTTAGGAGTTAGGGGGAGACACTCATAAGGGACACACAGATGGGAAGGGGGAGAAAGAGATAAGGGGAATGGGATCTCCAGAGAGAAGGAAAGACATAGCTGGAGGGGTGTAGACATTGGATATCCAACAATATGGATGTTAGGGCAAAAAGAGACGTAAGAATGAGGGAAAGGAAACCACAGGATCCTCCACCTTCAGAGTGGAGAAAACAGTAGTAGCCCTGAGGCTCAACACAGATGATGAGAATACCTTCCTCCCCTAAAGATGCCAGAGGGGCAGGACACTTGATATCGCCCCCAGAAGACAATTCCACTCAGTGAAAATCTACTTAGGGACAGGAGTGTTTGGAAATTGGAGGACTATTGGAAGTTCAGATAAACATCCAATTTTCTGGGACTTATTTAAACCCCAAACATCTTAGGGATCAGGTGAATTTAATATAATCATATGAAACTAACATTTCCTCTAACACACGAGTCTTTGACAGAGAAATGACCTTAGAGAAACAATGTTAAATTTTGTAATATGTCTTATCATAGGTGACTTATTTAGCATGGTCAACCTACACAAAGCCATATAAAAGGTGTGGTTATTTTTTAAATGACAGAATCCACCTGAAAGTACTGTCTGAAACGAGTATGTTATTTCCTTGAACTCCCTGCTGCACAAATGCCCTGGCTGATCGGGCACAGAAAGAAAAAGGACTGGTTTGGTTTGGACTGGTTTAGTCACCATTCAAATGATTGCTTTTTTAAATCAACTAGTTAATTTTAAAGTAAAGTTTTTCTTTTAAGTTACTTCTAAAACTTTGGGGAATGTTGTTTCACTTTTTAAAAATGTTTATAATTCTATGAGACTGAAGTTCTTAAGTCACTGTAACTGCTAGGAAACAAACTAGGACAGGGGTCTCAAACATGTGGCCATATGTGGCCTGTGGAGTTATTTCCTGCGGCCTGCCATAGCTCCCCTCAACCCCTGACCCCTACCTCTGCCCCTCCCGAGTGCACTGCGTCCCCACTCCTCTGCCTACCTCCCAGCACTTCCCACTGCCAAACAGCAGTTTGGCAGCACTTAGGACTTTCCAGGAGGGAGTGGGGAGGAGGGGGGATGCAGCTTACTCAGGGGAGGAGGGGGAGAAGAGGCGGGGCTAGGGCAGGGATTTGGGAAAGGGGTTGGAATGGGGCAGGGAGGGGACAGAGTTGGGGCAGGAGTTTAGAGAAGAGGCTGGAATGGGGGTGGGGAAGTGGTGGTAAGAGGTGAGGAAGGGGCAGGGCCTCATGGAAGGGGTGGAGTGGGGGTGGAGCTGGGGGGCCAGGGCGGGGGCTTTTGTATCTTTGTATGAAAAGGTGTCAGTGATGCGGCCCTCAGGCCAATGTACTAATCCTCATGTGGCCCTTGTGATGATTTGAGTTTGAGATCCCTGAACTAGTTTAAGGTTAAAAATTATATTTAACGACTGAACGTTTTACCCTTCACTTTAAACTTTGTATCTGTAGCTGTTATTTGGCTGCTGATTGCTCTCCTACCATAGGGAGGTTTACTATTCAATTCAGCATCTCTTTGTCTTTTAAGAAAGAAGTTGTGTTTCACCAACACTATAGCCTGTAACCTAATACTGAAAAGTCTTGGATTCAGGCCAGATGTTAATTTCTTCAGAGACACTTAAAAATACTGAAGTCTTCTCTGCTGGTGCCAGTAACTGGGAACTAAGAGCCAAAGCAATTCCTTCAGTAGTGAAAAATTATTGATCAAACCCTGTAATTGCCTTCACCTATATCTGATCTATGCACATGTGGCTAATGTTTATTTACACAGTGTTGTTGTAGCCCTGTTGGTCCAGGATATTAGAGAGACAAGGTGGGTGAGGTAATATCTTTTATTGAACCAACTTCTATTGCTGAGAGAGACATGTTTATGCTCAGACTTTGTGTGGCTGGAGAGTCATATAAACTGCATGGCATTCACCAGCATGAAATTCTCCAGTATGCCATTGCAGCTGGAATGGGTGGATGTCAAGAAAGAGTTTGGCCAACTCTACTATTCACTATGGAGTGAAAATATGGCTTCATGCCTCAGAAAGCTGCCATAACACAGTTGTTCCGGACCCTGTCTATCAATCTGATCTATGGTATTTATAGGACCCCAATTACTATAGACGATAGCACTGAGATACAAAATGCATTAAGATAAACATAATAATTAATCAATATAGACTATGCTCTGGCCGCCAAAGGATTTGGATGCTTATACTATTCTGTCCATTTTAAAGCCTTAAAATTCCTGTAAGTCTCCAATATCCACCTCTTTTGATGTTAGTTATATATATATATATATATCTTAGTATCCTATTTACATATACCCCTTTCCAGTAGGGGTGCTTGGGCAAAAGAGCCCCTAACGCTTCACCTGCCTACCTCAAATATGAGAGTGACACGACCTAGAAGAGTCATGCCGGCTCGGACGTCGCCCGGATTAACAAGGTCCGTGCCAGATGTTGAGGAACCAGGACAATCTGACGATAAGTGGGCTACTGGAACAAACCATTCATGGACGAGACAAGAGAGCCACTCACCAGTTGGAGTCACAGCCCGAGTGCTCCCTCCACCACTGGGACACTATTGGGCCTTCACTTCCCACATCCTCTCTAGTTCCTCTTTCAAGGCCTCGTCTTCCAGCTTCTCATATTCTTTCCTGATGTTGGCTGTCACTTGGCACTGCTATATCACTCACCACGCTGTCTTCTGGTCCTTGTCTATTACGACGATTCTGGGTTGATTGGCCAGTACCTGCTGTCCTTCTGGATCTGGAAGTCCCACAGACTTAGCCCTGCATTCCCACAACATTCTGTGGAATCTC